>NC_050181.1:39943351-40180851 GCF_008315115.2 Sander lucioperca | reverse complement strand
TTCCAAAGCTGTAACAACTGCCATTTGTCTGTTAACCCCTAATAAACATGCCATGTGGACGGGAGGCCTTATGCCTAACATGGCATGGTGAGAAGAAGCCATGCTAAAAATTAGGAGTACAGATAAGCATGTGCAGACACAAATTATATTCATGCATCCATATCGTTTACAGAACACTATATTAAGCCTCAGACACTTTAGTCTATAAATAATCCACAGGTCGGGGCTTGATAGCACTAAGATGCCCTTCACAGGGGCAGTTGGAGCATGCGCATACGCTTTACTTCCGTTTAAGGTGTATACATGCAGGAATACCCCGGTTACTGAAGGAGTTCTCTTGGTCTTTTAACCGGGGTAAGGTGTTTACATGGCGCAAAAGTGGGGTATTGCCTTAACCCGAATATAATAGTTTTTTTAAACTGCATGTAAACACACTGACTGACACATCTAGAAAGGGCATATTAATCCCTCAGTTCTTCAGAAAAAAAATCTAAAGTACAGTCCTACCTAAGGCTGCATGAATATTTACACTTGTAAATCATGTCTCAATGACGCACGTCATCCTTAACATAACCCTTCCCCTACTATATAAAAGTAGTGGAAAGCAACGCAGTTTCTTCTGGAGTTCAATCTACACTATGCCATGTTCAGGTCATGAATACGAGTTCACATCAGCCCTCTGTAGCCTTGTGATGATTACATGTGGGATATGTAGGATTCTGTATTGACATCATCGGTGAAAGCCCTTAAGTTTGAAAAGCCAATTAATTATTACATTTAAAAACAGAAAATAAATGAACATATGAATACTTTCAAGTTGGAGAAACAGACAGTAAAGAACAGTGCTCATCTAACACAGCAGTCTTGTTTTGTGTTGTTTTTATATAAAAACAACACAAAACAAGACAGCTGTGTTTTTCAGTTGAAGAATTACTACATGCCTTATTGCTGCAGTTCTGAAAAACAAACCGGCTCTACTGCTTTGGGAAAAAAACTGACGAAGTGACAAAAACAAGTACAAACACCACAATGTTAATGTGTGCAAATAGTTACCTTCAGCACATCAGTGGGGTTGGCGATGGAGGAGGAGATGACTCCAGATAGAACACCACATATCATATTAGTCAGCAAGGTCTCATCTGAAAGAGGAGAAGAGTGTGAGGCAGACTGTAACTGTGAACAAGCAGCATTCAATACCATGTATTAGGCGGGCAGTTGCAGTTTGTCTTTACAGTGTTTTACAGAAGCACTAACAGTTACACTTAGCACCGAGTATGAAAAATGAGGAGACCTATTTAAATAGGTCACATCCTGTAACCTTCAAGAGAAATGTGCATGTGTCGATGGGGGCAGGTAACCCCTGCCAAAATGTGTGCGGAAGTGTGTATGTGTGTCAGAAAGAGAGAGAAACTGGGACTCACCCTCTGGTCTTTCAACCAGCAGTCGCTTAAAGCTCTGGTATGTGCCAATTTTTATGGTCCCATAGGAGGCCTGGCGCAGCATAGCAGGAGCTATTCTGTAAAGGTCAAGTTTATTGTAATTACCCGGTCCCACAATATATCTTTACAGACCCACAACTGTGGTCCATAACCCAGCAAAGGAAAACAAGAAAAAAAAAAAAAGTCAAGGCAGAACTATAACAGATCCCCCTCTTTGGGTAGATGGGGGTGCAAAAGGTTCGAGGAAAAGGTAGGTGGCAGGACAATGGCTGTCACAAAAATAGGAAGTGCACAAAAAGGAGGAAGTGTAAGAAATACTATGTACAATAGAGGTATAAACAAATGATAGGTCCAGTACTTATATAAAGACAAATATGTAGGGACTACAAAACATAAATCCAGCATACTGACCCTGAATACAGTGCCCGGAGCCCCTCCTCTCTTCCTATCCTCACTAAAGCATGGAGCATGCCTCTGTACCGAATCTCTCGGTATTTAATGTCGCCTACTTGGCCTTGAACTTGAAGACGAGTCTTGGCTAGGTCGATTGGGAAGGTCCCTGCAACAAAAACCATAGGATACTACCTTATGAGACTGTAAATCACAACAAATCACAATAGAGGTTTAAATAATGAATAGTAGCTAATCTACGCAGCTCGGCCTCCCCGCCGCTCCACTCATCACTCACCACATTCCGCCGTCACGGAAGCTAGTCCGCCAAAAACAAAGGGCTTCCAGTTGACGTTCGACATTTTCTCCAACAGTGTAACGATTCACAGTGAAAATCAACCGGTGAACCGGCGAGCAGGAGGACTACTATCTGAGGAATGTCTGCAGCAGCTGCGTTTCCAATCCCCGCCGGCGTTTGAGAAGTCCAGCCCCGTTTAACCTCTCCTACTATAAAGCTCCGCCCACCGCCCTTCCATTGGACGCTGTCTTCACTGTCCCCGCCCACTATATGTTGCTAAGCAACCTCACCAGACAGTAGAAACGCAAGGCAAGGCAAGGCAGCTTTATTTGTATAGCACATTTCAGCAACAGGGCAATTCAAAGTGCTTTACCTGAAAACAGATTAAAAAATGTCTTTATATGCTTATATAGATTGTCATACAGTGTCAACAATGCAACTTCAGTATAAGAAATGAACAGTTATTTAAAGAAAGGCAACATCAAAAAGATAGGTCTTCAGCCTTGATTTAAAAGAACTGAGAGTTGCGGCAGACTTGCAGTTTTCTGGGAGTTTGTTCCAGATATGTGGAGCATAAAAACTGAACGCTGCTTCCACGAGGAGCCACGAGATCATAAAATAGGCGACAAGGTTGCTTCCTTTCCTTTGATTTATTTTGATTATATATACTCACACACACACACACACACACACACACACATACACACACACACACACACACACACACACACACACACACACATAGGTCGTTTCACTATCTTTGTGGGGACCCGTCATTGACATAATGCATTCCCTAGCCCCTTACCCTAACCTTAACCTTTACCCTGACCCTAACCATAAACTAATTCTAACCCTAATCCTAAAACCATGTCTTAACCCTCAAACAGCCCTTTAAAGTTGTGGGGTCCAGCATTTTGGCCCCACAAAGCTGCCCGGACCCCACAAGTATACTGTATTCCCGGTTTTTGGACCCCACGAATATAGTTAAACAAGAACACACACACACACACACACACACACACACACACAATGAACACAATGGAGACAGGGGTTCTCCTACGTAAATAAATAACCTGTCACATGTCATATGTAAAATATATTTCCTGTACTTATATAAATTAGGCTATATCATTATAACAGTGGTGCCTATATTTCTATATCACTAATCCACTAACCCCACTTAAAATCACATTTACTTGAAATAATGGAGATTAGTGATAGATGCTGTTATATTTGCATATTTACTAGATGAGCACTGTTCTTTACTGTCTGTTTCTCCAACTTGAAAGTATTCATATGTTCATTTATTTTCTGTTTTTAAATTTAATAATTAATTGGCTTTTCAAACTTAAGGGCTTCCACCGATGATGTCAACACAGAATCCTACATATCCCACATGTAATCATCACAAGGCTACAGAGGGCTGATGTGAACTCGTATTCATGACCTGAACATGGCATAGTGTAGATTGAACTCCAGAAGAAACTGCGTTGCTTTCCACTACTTTTATATAGTAGGGGAAGGGTTATGTTAAGGATGACTCCAGTGCGTCACTGAGACATGATTTCAGGCCACGCAAAAAACAGTTAGCTAGTTTTTACCAGAATTCAACTAAAGGTTTGGAGAAACGCAAACATGAGATGTCTTTGTACTTGCCCTGATGAAACGCGTTGGTACGTTTTAATAATTTAGCCGAGAAGATATTAAAAGCTTTTTAAACTTTACCCTCTTGAGTGCCTCGGTTTCCTTCGACCTTTTTACACATAAAGATGAGTCTACACACATTAACATACTCTATAGGTCATATATCACTGCGTGGAATTTTAGCCTTTTTAAGGACTCCTGTGGTTACTCCTATAGGTTAATGTGACATCTGATCCCAGCCTGGAAATTTCTTCTGCCAAGTCCGCAGAGAGGTCAGAGGTCACTGAATATCTGGAGCCCACATGTGATTCAGTCTCTTTAAGCAATGCAGAGGTCCAAAAGGAAACTTTGGTATTATAGTTAGCTGAGAACCACTCCTATTGTTTATTGGCAAAAGTGTAACAATGTGGAATAATAATAAGCAGTAGAGAATGAATTTAGTGGGAGAATAAACAATAAAAAATATAAAAAGCATGTTAATCCAAATAAAATTGAGTGGCAGAGCTTTACTGACAAAATTATATTCATACAGGAGGTGTCACCAATCATCCAAGGTCATGTGTAAAGAGCATATATGTGTATTGCTGCTTTTTATTTCTTGTCTAATTATTAATATAATCTTCACAACTTCCGTGTCCCTAGCATGTTGGACCATGGTGCTTTGATTAGTGATTATGACGTGATGCAAATAGGTCAGTGATAAGTGCATCATGTGTGGGTCATACCATAGTCATCTTTAGTCATCTCCACAATAGGCAAGAGTGCAAGAGGAGTGTGAGGGTGGATGTGGACGCCACTGGCCCTTAACACCATTTGTCTTGAGCTGTACATGTTTAATGGGAGAAGGGGCAATACTTTATCGACGACTGCCTGGGGTCCACATGGACAACAAGCTTGAATGTCCAAACAACGACAATGAGAAACGCAGATGTCCGTGTGCATGTTCTTCAAGCCTGCATGGTCAGTGTCATGTTGCCATATTCAATGCTGATGCTGAGGTAGGGAAATTCTGGGCCGTTACCATTAGGGATGAATCTGGACTCACTGGAGGTCAGGAAGCTCTTTGAAAAGCATCTACACTTCCCTCATACCACAATACGAAGAGGAGCATTCCAGATTTTCATCAGTTGCTATTATATCATTATTACAAAGATTACAGGCTTTTTGAATTTCTTCTTTAAAAAAAACTTTTATTTAAGGTCTACACATTTCCATTACAGTCCCTACACTGAGTTGTTAATTCAACAAGCCCTCATTTCTTCAGTCCACCAATACACCTTTTACTTCATCATTTAATAAATATGTAATTGTGTCTTAATAGCGATACCATATGCCAATAGTTCATTACATCATACAAATACACCTTTGTACCAAATAGCCATCATGTCAATGTGTCAGTTTGCCAATATGTCACTGTGTGCTCATGCAAAATAATATCAATACATGCAACATGTTTATGTTTACATGGTGCTATACCTTTTATTTAATGTGTGGTTGTTGGGGGGGTGTAACTGATTCACATAGTGTGTATGTGGAGAGGGTGTTTTGGGACATTGTGGTGTCACTGGGTGATTGCATATAGACCGCTTCTTCTATTTTTTTCTTCTTCTTTTTTTTTTTTTTATAGATTTTTCATCATAATGTAATCTAATTTAATTTTATAGGAGCCATGTATATTATGTTTGTTTGTGGTTTATAGTTTTTCACCTATGACGTGATGTAGGAGGTCACCGGGGTTGGTCTGACAATCATGGTCTATTTATACACCTGTGCACCTGTATGGCGGAGGCTAGAGAGGGGTTGAGTTTGGGTTTTTGCATTTTCTGTTGACCGCAAGTTTCACCGCAAAATCAAACCTTACCACGTCCACCTTTACGCAGTATTTTTCATGCAACTGGATTTTGGAATTATTCAAATTGCGCGTTATACAGGTGATTGTTCCCTGACTCAGCCTTTCAGCAGCTTATGGAAGTTGCAAAGAAGTCACTACAAATTTAAATAGCATGTTTTCCAAAAAAGTGCAAAACAAAGTGCTTTACATGGAAATAACAAAACATCTCATAACCCCTCAAAAATACACAATATTACCAGAGAAAATAAAAATAGAAATAGAAATGTAGCTTTAAAGAGCATTAAAATGATTAACAAAACACATGGACTTTGTGATACCTTGAAACATAAATTGACACCTGAAAGAAACATTGAGGTCATACATCAACACAAGCCAATCAACACCTTGGAAGACAGTTACTGTATATACTTCAAAGGTTCATATTTACAAGAATAATACTTTCACTAAGTATTTCCTAGGAAGGTCTGGCAATGCAAGACTATGTCCTGACATAACCAAACGTTTCTTTACCTGCTCGGTCCACGTCACCACCATAAATACTTGTGTCATGTTAAGACACCAAAGCAACTGTCATCTTGGAACATTTTGGTGAACAACACTAAATGAATCTCATTGTACCCCAAACTTGACAAAGAGCACCTCCGTGAAATAAATTCTCAAACATCCAATCCTTTCGGTGCTTACATTCTTGAACCCTTGGCCCCAAACTAATTACCAAATAAACAACATAGGAGAGACATACAACAAATCAAAGTGCGTAACACCAAAATGCAATACTAAAACACATGCCATAAAACTAAGAACACTCACAAATATGAGTCAAATATGTGATGAAGTCACCATTAAGACATCAATGAACGGTGGCAGTTCCAGGAGCTACCACAGAACTAAAAAGCATGTTTGAACATGGTGAGGTATGAACCTGTAATCGGATCTAAAAATGTTTTTAAAAAAACCTTGAAATTCTGAAATGTACAGGTCAACAGGGTATTGATTTTACATCAGAAGAGACATCGAGTTACTGTGTTCTACTGTAGTTTTATCTTTCTGCCACTAGAGGTCAGAACAACATAATTGTAATATTTCTGCAATGCCAAGGCCTATTGCACAGATTGCTGACAGCACTAACTCGCAGCTCAGTAGATTGTGATGGTGACACAAGCACTTATATATCAAATGTAGGCCAATCAATCCCTAGTAAATGAGTGGACACTATCTATACAGCTAATTAGGAAACACAGATATATTTGAATGACAATATGCATGTACAACGGATAGCGACCGACAACATATAGGATTCGATTTTGTATGGATGACATGCGTGTCTTAATGCAAGTGTGCTCTGCTTATCAAAACAGATTTCCACAGGAAGAATATTTTGCTTGTGTAAATACCTCAGCTTCATCTTATCTGTTTTCGATCACATTTGTCCTTCTAATCTCAGCTTCTGGGAAGCATTGGGTCTATTCTCCTGACTGCAAGACATTCATCTAGAGCATATTTATTATAATTATATGCTAGTTGTATTGTTTGATTAATGGGTTGGCTATGGGTCACAGACCACAGTATGGCCATCAGTACATTATTAACGACCAAGGAGAGAGAGGAGTGTGTGTATAATTGTGCACGTTTCTGTGTGAGTGAGTGGGTGTGTGTGGCATGTGCACGGACGAATAATACGCACAGCATCGACAAACGGAAATAGATGAATGGAAAAAATTGCAGTTTTATCTGAAACCAATAAGCAGAGGGAAGTGTGGTGCGCCTAAAAATGGCCACATTTAATGTGGTGATTTGTCAAAAGGAGCCTCAGAACAGACCTGGGATAGAAGAGGAGGGGATATAACTGTGTTTGGTGGTGTTCAAAATAAGGAAGGAGAATACAGTTGTGTTATTTAGGAGAATGAAGTGAGAGCACATACAGCCATTTGTTTGACCTGTACACACAGTCACTCTAGAGATGCATAGGCCAAGAAACATGTTCTTCAATCAAAATGTGTACGACTGCGGCCAAAATCAGCTCTTCACGGCATTATAGACACACACACACACACACACACACACACACACACACACACACACACACACACACAGAAAAACCCACCCACCCACCAGCAGATCTCTCTGCAGAAAAACGTGTGTGTGTGTGTGTGTGTGTGTGTGTGTGTGTGTGTGTGTGTGTGTGTGTGTGTGTGTGTGTGTGTGTGTGTGTGAGTGTATTACAGTAAGATGTGACAGTAAGTTAAAGTGACTTGTGGTCAAAAGACAACCCAATACAATGTGTGACAGAGGATGTTCGTGTATTAGAACGTGTGCTGTTAGATAACTCTGCGCTTAGTGTACAAAACACCCCTATAGCCAAAACAATGGCCTACAGCAAAATTGGACCTGATAAATGAGTAGTTTGACAATTTGGTAAAAAGGATTATTCCCCTACTTGGCGAGAGATAGAAGAGAAGATTGATACCCCTCTCCTCAAACAACAGTGGTATCAACCTTCTCATCTTACTTTCGGCATGAAGATTTCTAAGCATATTTCCCCAAATTTCAAACTATTCCTTTACGCTTGTGACACGGGAATACATTGACAGTGTGATGCTGATGGAAGTCAAGGGGGGTGTTAAGGCACAAGCTGCCTTTTCATGCTGAAGGGTTTAAACACCCACACATATCCTAGATAGGACCCTCATTCCTTTTCCTCTTTTTCCTCCAGGAAATACATACACTTAACTCCATCTTAGGGAAAATGACTCAAAGATGGTTGGAAATTCTATGCACCCAGTAATTGTTCCTATACTGTAAAGAGATTACATGACTAAACCAGTGTGCTTTCATATGCTTTACACCACTTTCCATACTGGTAACAGTTTTATCTCAGTTTATGCGGATGCATTTTTAATTTTGTGTAGAATTGAGTATGCCTTTTTTTAAAATAACAGCATTAAATTGGAACCATCAACGTTATAGTAATTATGTTTCCTCCATTAAAATAATTATTTGAAGAGGATAATCAGTGCAAAGTGAGAGTACACTGCCTCACACACACACACACACACACACACACACACACACACACACACACACACACACACACACACACACATACACACACACACACACACACACTGGTTGTCTTTTCTTTGTGGTGAAGTATTTTTACCCCATCCTCAGGGCAGAACTGAACTTAATGGGAAGCGAAGGCTTGTCCACTATGGTTAGTGTGTGTGTTTGTGTGTGGCTTCATGTGTGTGTGTGTGTGTGTGTGTGTGAGTGTGAGTGTGTGTGTGTCTGTCCTAGTTGTTTACCATGCCCTGTCTCACTCTGCTCCTCACACCCTCCAGCTCTGACAGCGTGGAGTCCTCGCTACGACGATGAATGCGACATGCTGCTTTCTGATTGGCCAGAGTTGAGCTGTGACCTGCAAGCTCCTCCAATCTGCATTCAGACTGGATGTGAGAGAGGTGGGCGTCAGTTATACAAAACCCACACATCATAGTGACGCAAAAACAACAGTGTTTTTCCAGACCTATATTTACAGTCGTATTTATTTGCATAAATCCATGCTTTGAATTTTTATTCTGACACCATATAAGGAATTCTTATAAGACGTCATCACAAATCCCCACGATTCAGTAAGACTTCTGTTAATCTTCCTCCTGCGAGAAGACTTGTATAATATGTAACCCTTATTCATCATAACACCTGAGCATCAGCAGACGTTTGTGGGTGTGATTACCTTGGTTTGAGCTTCCTGGTTGTCCACTAAGCATCCAGCCTCTGCGGGGTTACTGCCCTGTCAGCAGGATTCCCTAATCAAGGCCTCCAAAGAGCTGAAGGTTGCTCACTGATAGAACATTTTCTAGTGCTCAAATTGTTAAAAAAAAAAAAAAAAAACTAGAAGGAAAGCTTAACTTTGTCAAGGCCCTTGATGTTGACCTTAACTCTCAGCTAATAACTAGTAAGAACAGCTGACACCTTACTGCACCTTGATCTGCCCTCAACTTTGCCAAGAGGAAAGAGGGGCTTGAGACAGTGAGGTCAGCAGTATGATTCTGTAGACTGAATTTGAAGTGTGGAAAGAGACTAAAAACACTGCTGAGATGCACATGAGCAAGGCACAAGTGTGCAGAATAATCACTGGGAAACAGCTGAAAACAAGCAGAACAAGCTGTAACCTGAGGAGAAGGACTAGCCCTAACAGGCTGGAAAAGCATCAATTACAATTGTTAAATTTAAAGGGGACATGCCATGAACAACTCCATTTTACAGTGCTTGTGTACATACATTTGGGTATCTGAGTGCAAAAATTTATCCAAAAAGAGTCATACAGAAATCTATGGGCTATTATTATTATTTGGTTTCCACTTAAACACAACACAAGTTACTGTACATTTTTCTAGATTTGACTCCCACTGAGGCCTTTTACTTTTATGCTTTTTAAATTCACATTTTTATAGATATTTTTGTATCCTAACACTTCCCTATCTCTATAAAAAGGCAAGATTGCCTTGAAACATCTTAAGATTATAATTGACCTCAAAGAAAACATTTCATTTTCTAGAAGCTCCATGCACACAAAAGCCCAGAGGCAGAAGAGAACTTTCTATGGATTGACTCGGCTGTGCAAACACACAATAAACTCTCAATAAACCAATAAAAGAAGAACACAAACCAGTAATAAAACATATTTATATATATATATATATATATATATATATATATATATATATATATATTGATCTAGATAATTAATTACCTAATCAATACTTTTTGATGGCCCAAGATTAAACTATAAAACTATCTAACTTAAAAATGTGGGCATCTTTGCAGAAGCAGTAAAATGCTATGATAGCAGGGTGAAGAAGAGAGATGCTGTGGCTTCAATACAGTTAACACAGAGACACACTGGGCATCCTTAGTGTGTTCACCGAAAAGTCAAAGCCACTTGTGCTGCAATGTCTGCAGCGAGCAAGAATAACCTTTGGCTATATTTTGTCTAAACCATAGATGATCCTCTCTCGACAGACTGTAAATGGAAAACTGCCTGATTGATGCAATCAGCATGTTTTCAATTTAGTTCACCGGGGTTGGTCTGACAATCATGGTCTATTTATACACCTGTGCACCTGTATGGCGGAGGCTAGAGAGGGGTTGAGTTTGGGTTTTTGCATTTTCTGTTGACCGCGAGTTTCACCGCAAAATCAAACCTTACCACGTCCACCTTTATGCAGTATTTTTCATGCAACTGGATTTTAGAATTATTCAAATGGTGCGGTATACAGGTGATTGTTCCCTGACTCAGCCTCTCAGTGGCTTATGGAAGTTGCAAAGAAGTCGCTACAAATTTAAATAGCATGTTTTTCCAAAAGAGTGCAAAACAAAGTGCTTCACATGGAAATAACAAAACATCTCATAACCCCTCAAAAATACACAATATTACCAGAGAAAATAGAAATAGAAATGTAGCTTTAAAGAGCATTAAATGATTAAAAAAAACACATGCAATGTCTGCAGCGAGCAGGAATAACATTTGGCTATATTTTGTCTAAACTATAGATGATCCTCTCTCGACAGACTGTAAATGGAAATCTGCCTGATTGATGCAATCAGCATGTTTTCAATTAAGTTAAGTGTGTGATAATTTATCATTAATGAATGTGTTAAAGGACATATTCCGGCGCAAAACAAACCTAGGCCCCGAATACTAGCGTTGTAAGCTAATCAGCAGTCCACGCTAGCTTGTTTCAAGCTCCAAACACAGTCGATTAGCATGAAAACATGTCCCAGAGAATGACAGAGTGGGTACACATCTGTTATTAACCCCTAGGTTAGTTTTGCGCCAGAATTGTCCTTTAAGGTGTGTATGAATTGTCAGACATAGAGGTTTGCCATATATGTAAGACCATGACAAAGAGGAACAGTTTAGAGTCCTCTCGAGTTCAGAAGGCCCATAATTCCTAGCGACACCCTTGGGTATATTTATAATAATCTCCAACACTCCTCTACTCCGTTTAGGTCTGTATTTAGCATCATTAACCCAATGTGTGTATCCTTTTCTCCCACACTTCCTTACTCTGCTCCCTAATAGCCTGGATTAGCCGCTGCTTTAATAGACTCATCCATCTCCTCTGTTTATTCACTCGTTTCCCCCTCACATACGTACTTTCTCTCATTCTCTTTTTTCTTCCATCTCTCTCTCTCAGCTCATGGGCAATTACACAAACAAAATGCAGTTTGTTTTCCTCTCAGTCTGACTGCAGGCAAATGAATGGATTTAGAAGGCAATTACATTTTTAGTTTAAGGTCAGTTGTTGTATTATATTATCGTTGAAAAAAGGTGAAGTCACAGTGTCACTCCTTCCATTTGCACAGTACATTAGCCATGTAGATTTATGTAAATTCCTGCCACAGAGTGTTGCTTCTGATTGGCTAGATCTTTAAGCCCCCGCAAAGCAGCCTCAGAGCTTTCCAAATTCCAAAAAAATCCAACATTTGCATAGCTTGACAGGAAGCGAAAGGGGAGGCAGAGAGGAACGGCTTTTTGTCAGCTGACGTTGCCGGGTTGGCGGTCGTCAGATATACGTAAGACACCCACGTATGATTCAGACAAAAACATGTAAGGGCAGCACGAGCTTCGAGTCCCTTCCATGGCTTCTGAAGGGCAAATCAAGGACAACCCCGGAGCTTCCTGAATTCTTTCTGAAATAATATCAGAAATATTAAATTCTAGATGTAAAGCCTTTAAAAAAAGTCACCCAAATACCTATTGGCAATGTTATTTTGGTTCTCACTTAAACATAATACAAGTTTCTGTACATTTTTCTGGATTCTACCCCCACTCAGGCCTTTCAAAATAAGACCCACTGCTTTGGATAAAAGTATTTTTCTTAACCCAGGTCACTGTAGATAGCGGTAGCTCCTCAATAAATGACCAGTAGGATGCAGCAATGTGTGTGTGTGTGTGTGTGTGTGTGTGTGTGTGTGTGTGTGTGTGTGTGTATATGCTGTTTATTGATTAGCTGCCATATCCCTAAACCAGCCTGTAAAGTATAGAGGCACCCTTAAGCTGACACACACACTCACACTCACACACACACACACACACACACACACACACACACACACACACACACACACACATGGGTTTTAAACTAAACAACGTGTTTAAACTAGTGTTACTGTAATCGATGACAGGGACGCTTCAACTTTCCACCGTCACCCATCCACCAACCCCCTCCTCCTCCCAAGCGTGCCGACCTCCCACTCCACATCTTCCTTCTTCGTGTTTTCCGATTCCCTGAGGGGAGGAAGATTCCTCTTATCAGCCACAACCAGATGCAGCACTGTGTGTGTGTGTGTGTGTGTGTGTGTGTGTGTGTGTGTGTAAGAAAGAGGATAATCCCCTGCCTGGCTTTCATTGGCTCAGCACTTACCCGTTTTTTGGAGTAGCTGATGACTTGGGGTTTATTTTAGAAAGAGCTGTATTTCATTTAGCATTTTAAAGGTTGTGTCTTTTAAATGGCACAACAGTAATTACAACGTGAAACATCTTAGAGTGGCATTTCCGAAAATTCATTACAAACTGTTAACTCTTGGTCAGCCAGTTTGTATTTGCATCCGCGTGATTAGAGCGCGTGTGTGTGTGTGTGTGTGTGTGTGTGTGTGTGTGTGTGTGTGTGTGTTTCTACTGAGCAAAATGTCAGTCTACCTGCATGTGAAAATGAACAGCCTTCACTTCATAATGTGATGATTTCACATGACCAATCTCCACTGTCGTTAACATCCATTGGCTGCAGATGCAGAGCTGCTTTTTGATTCCTTCCTCCATTCAGTGCCTCAGCCATGATCACATGATGCCTGTGTATGTGTGTGTGTGTGTGTGTGTGTGTGCAGCCCTGTTGCCAAAATTGAGAAAAACTCTCCCTGCTGTTGTTGCCATAGTAACCAGCGTTTCGCCGCATCTGGCAAATTATAGGGTTGTGTTGAAGGGTGAGAGGGTGTGTGTGTAAACGTGAGAGTGGAAAGTGTGTGTGTATGTGTGTATGTGTGTGTGTGTGTGTGTGTGTGTGTGATTGTAGGCTAGTGCGAACTTCTCCTGCATACCAAAGCTGATGTTAGGTGAAAATGAAAAGAAGAAATGGATGATTGATTATGATTTTTGCAGCCAATCAATGTCAGACAGACAGCACTCACACACATACACCAGACAAAGAGACACACACAACCTGGATCATTAAAACCAGTTATCAGACTCTAAAACTCTGAGTGTGCTGAGACGCTGACCTCCCAGAGGGCAGCTCTCTGTACTGGTGTTTTATGACTTTGTTGGGGACGAATGAATGGAGACAGAAGAGAGGGAGATGTTGCCTCCATTACCCTTGCAATAATGTGTCCATCACTGATGAAGGGTGTACAGGTATGAAGAGAGAGAGAGAGAGAGAGAGAGAGAGAGAGAGAGAGAGAGAGAGAGAGAGAGAGAAGCGAGGTTCAGATAATACAATCCCCGTGTGGAGATGTTGGGGTTCACAGGGATTCTCCTCCTCTCTCTTATATAAACCCTGTTAAAGAAGGTCAAGAGGAAAAGCTTGTTCCCTTCCAGTCTTTTAAACAGCATGCAGCACTGAGCGATGGACTCAATCATAATTATAATACACCACTGTACATGTACCAATACATACACACACACACACACACACACACACACACACACACACACACACAAACACACACACACATAGGATTATAAATATCCTTCATTTCAAGATGTCTTGCATCCAAATTGTCACTTTAAGGCCTTACAGATCTACAGTCCTCCCTCACAGGTGTTTTCACTTACCGCCTAATTAGGCCTCTCCTCAGGACTGTGTGAGCGTACAGACACCTTCCTCACTCTCCTCTTCCACATGTCAGTTTATACATTTATTTAGCACTACTATGGTATAATATTTATTCTATTCACCCATCTCTACTCATCATCATACCATCATATGCCTGCTTTTAGTAAATCGTAGCACTGAAGTGTTTTGAACTGGATTTTCCAGAGCACTTTGTAACTTTGTATCCTTAAAGGTGTTATTTAAATAAAGATTATTGTTATTATTATTATGTATGGTCACACAATTCTCTGCATAGCTCCACCCAACTAAAACACCCTGTGTGAGTGTGTGGGACATTTAAATATCTGTAAGAAACCAAATCTAGCATCCATTCTGCACTCATTATGCAGACTGACACCTTTCCAGTATTTTATATTAATGTTTTAGCTGGTTATGGTATCTTATTTAACTTATTTATATAAAGTGGGGTTGTTTAATCCATTACAATTAATTGCATTTATAAGATTAGTATATATTTGTGTAAAATGTAGACTAAAGTCAGATGTAGTGAAGTAAAAAGTACAGTATTTTGCACTGAAAGCAGCATTATGAAATTATTCTATTTTTTACCTAAAGTATCTTTTGCTGTGTCTGCTTTTCTGTTCACTTGTGGTGTCTGCCCTAATTGAACTATGTTTTTAAACAAACTTGAGATCACAGTTTTCTAAGTGCAAAGATTGCATCTTAAACTCTACAAAGTGGAAAACAATTGATGGCAATTTTCGTGGTATACCTGCAAACCTAAGATAATATATATGTATGCATGATATGAACATCACAACAAGCACTTTTCTTTACAAGGGATAAACAGGAGATCAGCCCTGCCTAGTGGCTGCAAGCATGCTCTATAAATCACAAGGGTAAATGGTCTGTATTTAAGGTTTAACCACTCCCCATTAGAGAGCCATGTATGGCTGTCAGCGTGGTGTTTATTGGGAACATTAAGCTATTTATAAAAAAAAAAAAACACATTGCTGTTACAGTGTGAGTCTGTTTATCCTCCTCTGCACCTGGCAGCATCTTGACTCCTATAATTTCTACCTTTGAACTGAAAAGACTTCTTTAAGTTTTAACTGTTTTTCAATTAACTGATCGAAAAAACATAAATTGGAAGGCTGTCATGAGGATGAAGAAAACGGAAAATGGGGGAGAGAAATGAGAAGTAAAGGAAGATGTGAGATGGACAGCAGATAGAGGGAAGATGGAGAAAAACAGAGGAAGAAGAAGGTGAATGATGGATGGATGTGTGTCTGTGTGTCCGTGTGAGCAGGGAGAGAGGTATACAGAGAAAGAGAGAGAGAGGTGTGTGAGGGCGCCATTAAAGCCTTGTACTATAAATCTCTGACAGTGCGTGTGTGTGTGGAGATAACAGAGGGATGTCTCTCTCCATTCTGGCTCTGTCAGAATGATGTATGCATCCCTTTCTTCCTCGCTGTGAAATATTACAGGGGGCCCTGTGTGTGTGATCTCAGCCAGCATGTGGCTGACATGTTTGGTAATTCCTCACCTCTTATCAGCGCTCACATGAGGTATTGTAGATGGGAGACTTGTGGTCGCATGGGAAAAGAGGCAAAATGACCCAGAAACACACTCACACACATACACATACACATACAGATGACCAGAAAACAAACAAAAACAAAAGAAAGTCAGGGACATGGGAGAAACAGGCAACAGATGACAGTGACAGCTTTCTTGATCAATGGCTACGAGCTTGACAGGTGTGATTGATCACATAATGGCGAGCACATTTCAACGCTCTGCTCTTCATTTAGCTGACAGCATTTTCTTTATGGCACCTTGTGTTATGGTATCATAATCATGCCAGTAACGCTGGAGCGCCCGAGGAATAAATCTTTATAATCTCCCCCTCCTCCCTCCGCCCAAAAAGAGGTGCGGCTGAGCTGGATGCCGCTGCTTGGGCCTCTCTGTCGCCTTCAAGCTGTTTCAGCTGCATCATGGACAGAGAGAAAGACATGGAGGAGGAGGGAGAGAGAAAGGATGAAAAATGTCTTCCTCTTCAGGTGTCATCTTGCCATCTCACCTATAAGAGGTGAGTGATGGTTTCAAATCTTAACAGACTCAAAATGAATGCCAATGTTCCTCCTTATCTGCTGAATATGTAATTAGGCAAGCGTTTGCTAACATGATTAACAACTTTATAAGGTAATCATTTGTCAATGTTTTCAGCCTGTTCTGTTGTCCCCACGTGACATAAAACACCCATCTCTACACTGGGTGTGGTGTCTCCCTGGCAACATAAACAAACAATATTCTTATACAGTATTAAAGGGTAAAGAAACCCCCCTGAAAATCTTATTTTTCACTGACCTCTAGTGGTTTAACTTAACTCATCTTGTTGCAGCAAGTGTACTCGAGGGCATTGGGTGCATTGTTGGGCATGGTTACAGGTGCAACAGTACAAAATGAAGCTCAAGGTGAGCGGCTCCCGGTCTCTCCGGCCATCTTGGCAGTGCCTGACGGCGCCTAAATCCTAATGGCTAAGATAATCCAAAAATGGGCAAAGAGGTGGAGCGAGAATGGAGCTGAGGTGGGCCGAATGAAGCCTACAGTCTATGCTAGCCTCCTGTGACGGCAAACCCATCTTTTGTACCAGGCTGTAAACATGTTAATTCTGCTGTAAAGAGCATTTTAACAAGGGGCTCTACGGGGATTGACTCGCTTTTGGAGTCAACATCAAGTGGCCACTCAATGAACTGCAGTTTTTGGCATTTCCGTGTTGGCTTCATTATTCAGCCCCGGAGGTTGATGCTTGGAAATAACCAGTATTCTTTTGGTAGATAATAATGTGTTCATGTAGGACTTCGTCACTTTTAGTGATAGTAAGACGTTGATTCAGAAAAAAATGGGTTTTAAGGCCTTTAAGGCTGTGTGTGGGACAGAGAGAGAGACACATAGAGGTACAGTGGAGGAGAACACATTCTCACATTTTTTTCTCAGAATTCTCTTTAAATGTATAAATCAGCCTTGTGGATCTCTGTTAGATCTGGTTTATGAAGCATACACCCTCGGGCTCTCTTGCACTTTCAGATAGTATGAATATGTGTGTGTCTTTTTATGGTTAATAGCTTTTTACTATGATCGTTTTTAATGCTGCTTTACTGTGTAACTCTACAGTACAAAGCATCTTGGCCTGGACATCCGATTGCCTCTTGTTGCAGGAGTTTTCTGCTTTTTGCACAATCATCATTACATATTATTAGATTTTTTTCCCCCCATCATCTGATCACAAGACGTAATTTTTGGAGCCTATGTAGGCTCTTTCATAGAAATATCTTCTTCTATGGATGGACGGCCAGCAGAAACGACAGAGGCAGAAAATGAAGCGTGGAAAAAGGCCGGATACTGTGAAAAGTGGGAGGCAGATGGATGGAGCGGAAGGAAGGGGTGGAAGGCAAAACCCCCTGAAATGGGTGATGATTGAGGGAGAGACAGAGATGAAGGGAGGTAAGAAAATGAAGAAATACAGAGTTGATGAGTGAGGAAATGATGAATGGGCTGGAAGTGAGACAGATGGGTCAGCTCCATCAGTGAGCTGTGTGGCAGAGAAATGGAAAGAGTAAGTGAAATTGTGATGATGATGACACACACACACATACACACACACACACACACACACACACACACACAAACACACACACACACACACACACACACACACACACACACACACACACACACACACACACACACACACACACACATAATATGCCCAAAGGATGGAATCATTAGATTTCTCATGAAAAGCAAAGCATGGGTAATAATATAAATATTAGCAGTAAAACCCCTTGGCTTATGTTACGAAGACATAAACAAGTGAGTGATTTAATAAAGCAAATACAATAAAGTGATGTGTCACTTTAGCATGTGTTTCTAGCACGCAATGTAAAATGAATGAAGGGAAGAGGACATGATGAATAGGGATATAAAACATTTGATTCGGCACGAAAACATTTTGAAAACAAAAAAAGCAATGGTACTGTACAAGACTCTGTACATAAACGATTATAGACTTCAATGCTAGCAGCTCACCAGCCGTTATCATGAGCTACATAGTGTTAATTAGTGGGATTTAGAGGTTAATTTGGACAGAGCTACGCTAGCTGTTTCCCCCTGCTTTCAGTCTTTATGCTACACTAAGCTAACCGTCTCTTGGGTTACCATTTACCGTACGGACACAAGAGTATCAATCTTCTCATCTAACCCTCGCAAATATGTGAATTTCCCAAAATGTTGAACTATTTGTTTTTGTGTTGAACTGAACAGGAGGGGTTTTATTCCTGGAGGAGGTCAGAGAGATAGGTGGGGGCTAGATGGGTATACAGGAAGTTGGGTTCATTTATGTCACATAAGAGGTAGTTAGTGTGTGCGTGTGTGCGTGCGTGCGTGCGTGCGTGCGTGTGTATGTGTTGGTTTTTACACCAGGATAAATAAACCAGCCTCTGTTTTGATGAAGCTAATAATAATCCTAGTAAATGAAATGAAAAATAAAGGAATGTTATTGACAAAGACATATGACAGGCCTTATCTGTAAATTACATTGAATTCACACAATAGTCACACAGTTTTGTATTTCAAACACAGATTTTAAACAGTGGCATTCAGGAGCCTTTTGTAACCTAGATCTGTGTTATTTTGATCTGTGACGTGCAGTTACATCACACACTTTAATTAGCCTTACTTGGCCCTCGTACTGGGAAAGTTGAATTTTATCCAACAAATAAATCAATACTTGTAACACCTCACTTGTCCTGTTATGTAGTCTTTGTGACGTCAGCACCTGGCATTTGGTAACCCTCTCTTTCTGTTATACAAGGTACACACACACACACACACACACACACACACACACACACACACACACACACACACACACACACACACACGCACAACCATAATGGAGCAATTATCCTCTCCAGCTCCGATCTGCTCTTCTGATTGTAATTTGCATTTATTATTAGCTTTCAGCCTGCCAAAGGCTGTGAGGCGTGAGGATGGATCGTCATACACCGTATCACACTGATAGACCTGCACAGATGCCTTATAAACACGTGTGCCTGAGGACACAGTAACATGAGCATCAATGTGCCACGCACAAAGTTATGGTGAATGGGATCCACACACCCACATACATGCACCACAGATTAAGTCATTATGACAGCATGATGTTGCTTCGTTGTGATAATGCTGATCCCTGTTAATGATGGGAACACTATGTTCAGTGGTGTTCCATCAAAGAAATACATGCTTCACATTCCACATTGTGATGTCCTACAGGACTGTCATGAGTCTTCCTGTCCCTTTTCCTCCTCTGTGTTCTCTTTTGCAGTCAAGGCGGCCTCAGGGCTCATCATATGGAAATTTGTGAGAAGCAGAGTCTCTCAAGGCACATACAGTACATACAACCCGCCAGCACACTAATAGATGTGCATGCTGGTGCCAGTCTACGGCTGGTGCTCACAGACACACACACAAACACAAACACACACACACACACACACACACAGGCTCACACATGCACACAAAGAGAATGTGCAGAGGATTACTGAAGTGTGAAATGATTCTGTTATCATGTCGTCTGTGTAGAATATATTTTCCCATCAACCGTCTATGGCAGGTGTGCCTTATGAGCTGCTGGTGCTGTGTGTGTGTGTGTGTGTGTGTGTGTGTGTGTGTGTGTGTGTGTGTGTGTGTGTGTGTGTGTGTGTGTGTGTGTGTGTGTGTGTGCATTTTGTGGCTCTCTCCTTCTGTCTATTGTTGGGGAGGAGGACTTTGGGTGGGGTGGGGGGGTCTCCATAAAAACAAGGTGACAGTGTCAGAGCTGCTTTTGCAGCTCACGTTCCACCTTGGTGTTTGGTATTTGACATTTGCTAAATTGCTGTAAAATCTGATCTTACATGACTGGTTAAGTCTGGAAACAAGGTTCAGATGAAGGCATAAGTTAGCTCATCTACTCATTACATCCATTTTTGCATATTAAAAAAATCTAGACAGGCTCTTAAAAGCCTTGGGAAAAAAGCTTCTTACTATGAATACTGGGGTCCTACATGAAGACAGGAACAGTTTGAGTTATTTTACATGAGACATTTGGGGGGCTTATTTGGGAAAATGTGATGGTGCGTACAATATTTTCATGCACCAATCAGAGTTTAGCTAAATGTTTATCAAGATATGATCATAGTTGTTAGTTGTTTGCTCATGTTGCCAGCTTTGTCGATTAAATCTGATTGAACCACACTGACACAGTCCTGATAAAGGAAAATGAATGGGTTTTTGACTGTGCAATTCTTCATAAATTTGCAACTTCCCCCCTAAAACTTTAACTCAACTAGTATGCAACTAATTGTTGTATTGTTGTAATAACACAATAACAAAAAATACATCTGTGCCCCTTTTTCCTCTTCAATAGCTTTCAGTTTGGAAAAGTCATCTCGTTCCATATTGTCTGAGCTTTTTCCAACTTTTCATCGAAGCTCAATGACGTGTACATTAATTGAAATATTCAAATTCAAGACTCTATATTTTCATGGCTGCAACATTTGCATTCTAGACTTCTTGTGCATCCATTTTTGTTAACACATTTCCTCCAACATAATTAGTGTCTTTAGAAACTGGGCTCTCCACTAGCATTTAAAATAAAGTTCTGTGGGTTTAAATAAAAAATGTCTCGCTGCACAGCACGAGTTGTGGCTCAGTAAGACTTACAGGGTAAAAATTAACCATACCTCAGTCCGTGTTGAATGGAAAAGATATCCGGCACAATATGTAGGTTCTTACCACATTTTGCAAGTACGGTATTAAAGCTCAAACTCTGTGTGCTTATTCCTGCTTACATGAAAGGTGTCCTGCATATTTGTCTATATTGTGTACCTCTTTACATTTTGCACCTGTGATGCTGCAAGAAAATGAATGTGTATTTAATTTGGCCGGGGAAAGCACAACAACTTTACATTAGCAACATTTATTGAATGCAACATGTTGACAACAAATTGCCCAACTTCAAGGGCCAATCCATGACATTCTATGAGAAACTGACTTTAGTTGTGGCTAGTGGATGTGTTCATGTCCATTTCTTCTTCAAGGCAACTCTGTACAGTATAAGACTGATTGCCTCCTCACCACTTTTTACACTCATGACAAAACACTCAGTCTACACAGAAGCATGCACATGTACACACTCAATAAAACACACATGCACACGGTTCAGTGGCATGTCGCTGTGCATGAGAGGAATCCCTAGGGAGAGCTCAGTCCGAGCAACTTCACTGCACCGCTTAATTGGTGTGTGTGTGTGTGTGTGTGTGTGTGTGTGTGTGTGTGTGTGTGTGTGTGTGCGTGCGTGCGTGCAGGCATGCACATTTAACTCACTTGCATTTAACAGCCCAAACTAGTATATTATTATATGCTAAAAAGGTGTGTGATACAGAAATAAATAGACCAAAATATCCATAAGAGATTATGATTGATAGTGTTTTGTGCTCATTGCAACAGAGTTGCGCGCAGTCATAGAGGTGTTGGTTAAAAGTTCTCCAGACGAGGCACATCTGCATTCCCTGAACAAAGGAAACTCTGAGGCACAGATGGTTTAGCTTAAGCTAAAGATAAGATAGTTAAGATATAAGACAGTTAAGGTCACAGTGGCCTCGAGAAAAGTACAACAACAAGTAGAATCAAAAACAGAATGTACCGCTCGTGTGAGCAGATGAAGAAGCAACACAGCACAGTGGCCTCCACCCTGGCGTGTGTTGTGAGAAGATAACTGTCCCTGTGCTGGAGAAGAAGACAACGCTCCAGAGCGAGGAGGGGTATAAGAGTTTAGGGAAAGGATAGAACGGGGTTCACTTAGCGGAAGAGATGGGTGGACCGGCTCCGACTATTTGTCTGTTGCTAGGGAAACTTAGTCTCTGCTTTGTGATCCCACAGATCTGTGTCTGTAACTCTCACGCTTGACTAATTAAAACTTACTCGTCCGAAATAGTACTATCGTCTCATTGATTCTTGTGTATGATCGGTGTAAAACCAATTTAAGAATATGTGGGAAAGAATACTTGGAGTCAGGATTTTGGTACCCTTTTTAGGTACACACAGAGGATTTAACACTAACCTTACCTTTCTCTAAACAGTGGTTCAAATTCTGGCAGAAAATTAACAAACCTGTCAGTCATGTGCTAATTTGTGCTCTGTGGGAACTCTGAGTCTTCAACCTGTCAGTCTAACAGTTTATATCTTCCTAAAATTACTTGACAACCATGAAACAGTACAGCCAAATGCTGAGGGGACCTGAACCTATTAATCACACACACAATATCCCCATCCTCACATTCTCTCACTCACGCACGCACACACACACACACACACACACACACACACACACACACACACACATACATTCAAGACTGAGGGCAGCGCTTTCGATGTATGCACAGCTAATGTAGCAGTAACAGCTACTTATTGGATGAAATATGGCTGACATGGAGGGTGGACGGAAACAACAGGCTATGTGTAAGAGGGGCCTGGGAGAGAAGCCTTCAAAATAACTTATTTCTGAGCTTAAATAGTGTAAATATGACTTTTTCTGCATTCAATGCATTTTTGGTGTCTTTTTTATTTCACACATTTCAGTTTCACAAAGCAGCCAAAACAACTTGCACTTATGTTGCAAACTGAAGGAATTCTAAAAACATGTACAGTATGACAACACTTTTTATAACACCTGTAGACTAATTCGAAGAACAACCCATACAATGAACAGAAACGCATAAGTCCTATTTAAAATGAAAAACAACTAGGTACAGTACTACATCACTGCTTCTCCATACTCCAAAATTCATGGCACAAAATGAATCTATCTCTGGCCTGCATTGTGTTTCCAGTCAATCGCAAAATGTCCGCCAGCACTTGAAGGCAGCATTGACTCGGAGTAGCTCGGTTACTATGTTTACTTCGCTGTTGCGGTGCAACGACTGTCTATCCCACTTATAGAAAGTAGCTAGTTAGCTAAATTAACCTTAAAACGAGAAAAACCTAGACATTACAGGACAGTTTTAGAATAATTAGTACTTTAAGTTGCAGTCGCTTTATCTTCCTCAATGAGCAGGTGAGCAACTGGTGGCTTAACGTTACCAACATTAACTAGTTACGCTAATGAATGATTACAATGTAGTATGCAACTTTAGCTAACGTTATCTGCTAATTTAAGCTAGCACTTAACTAGCTAGCTAGCTACCCTTGGTAAATGAACAATATGATAGTTAACGACGTAGTAATTTACTTCAGTAGGCCTACTTCGAATGTTGCTTCAGCAGCTGTCATAGACTAAATTAAATACTTAAATACAAAAAAGTAGACCTAAACGCCTGAAAAATTACTAAAGCATAACGTTACTGTACAATATAAGGTCACTATATAAACCTTAAAGCCATGTAGAAACGTTAGGATTTTATAATCCATGCTATTTAATTCACAAACAATAATATGATTTCACTGCTGCAATTTGATGTCCAGTTTAGAGTGTTTGGGGAAATCCTCCACCAGTTCACAGAAACAGGTGAGCCCTAAAGAATAAACTCAATTGTGTTCTGTTTTATTACAACACTCTAGTTTTCTATCAATCATATGCTTTTTTTATGGATTACATTGCTGATGTTGATGTTCATGCTTGTGCATTGCTACTCTGCATGTCCCAATAAACATTGTATGAATATTACAATCATTTTTGACCTCTCGACCTGGACGTAGTTGACAGCAGACGTCCCCTCTGCTAATGCTGAGACAAACAAACCCAGTGGTAAGAAGTAATTCCCATTTCACATCGGTGTACAAACATCACTTTCAGACTTATTTCCTTTTGTAAAGACTGAAATGAGACATACGATTTCACGTGAGTTCCACTTGCGCTTATCCTGCTCACCAGCCTTTTATGGCAATCTTATATTCTTATTATGTTCTAGACCAAGTTTGGGAAAAGACAGTCATCAGGGACATTAAACCTTGGTATGAAAAGTCCCATCTTAGCAAGTATACATTTCTGTCATAACACACCATGCTCATCCAGTATTTTTATTTTTTTCATTTACTTTTTGCATCCAGCAGGAGTCTTCCTGCCCGGGCACCGCCTCGTTCTGTGAAGGTGGGTATCCTGAGATAGACTACACAAAGACTGGATTGACGGAAACATGTTTTGCTTCACTACTGTAATTACATTTTTTTTTCTTTCTTAAGGTTTCTTGCCAGGAGACTCAAAAGTTTGGGTTTCCAAGTGGGGATGTGCTGGATGAAGACGGTATGTGGTGTTGGACTTTCTGAGATTGATGGAAAATTCATCTCATCAGTACTTTTTTACATAATGTTTAATGTTTAACAATTGCTCAATCGAAGGTAGCATAAAAAGACCAGACTGCAATGCAACTCCCAGATATGTTAACTAGAGCTTCATAATGAATAAAAAATGTAATTTGCTCTTTTTCATTGCAATTGCTGTTGATCACTCGGCACGAGCATATGCATAAATGTGTACATGCTTGCTTGTTAATTTTGTAATGTAATGTAAAGTAAAGTAATTCTGGGAAATGTAGTAAGTCACAAGCAAAGCCTCTAACTGTGACAGAATAAGAAGAGACAGGCTGCGTACACCAAAAGTAAACTTTGCTGTCTGTGTCATTTTTCCTCATCATGTCTCTAGACTGTTACAGTAAGTTTAATGTTTTGTTGACAACATAATATCAACGAACAGTTTCAGCTTGTTATGTTCACACGATTCACATTAAATACTACTATCTATTGTGCCCAAAACAATATTTAAAATCCATGCAGGGGTTTACTGGCTAATTTGAATGTCTTGGATGTCTATGATTCTCCTGTAGAGTGCTCACCAAAGGAATCCATCAGCATAACACCAAGGTCTGTACTGAATTCACATAGTAAGTGATCAGACTAATGAAATATCACCACACACAGTTTTAAATCCTAAATGTGATTTTTAGGGTTGATAAACACACACAGTCGACTGCAGTGCCTGATGAAGAGCTGAAAATGAAAGACCTGAGGAAGCCCCCAGACTCAATACTTATAGGTACGTTTATTGTAGAACAAAATGCAAAATAAGAAATGTAGCAAGAAAGAAACTGATGATAGTGTTAATGGTTGTCAGGAGGATCAACACATTCTCCTCCACCAGCTGAGCCTTTCCCCACACATGGGCCAAATGGAGAGGAAGAACAGACCGAAGAAGAGGATGTTGGGGATGAGGAACGAAAGGCACCAGTGGAGCTGATAATGGAGGTGAAGTGACTGATCACCATCAATGATTCTACACTTCATTCTCTGCTGAGAGGATAGGCTAAACTAGTAACTTTTTGTTTTATTTCAGATGCCAAAAATCATTTTAATCCTTGGGTTTTAGTCAAAGATATATTTTTACTAAACTTGGATATACTCAGTTGAGAGAAAATGAAATTGAAACCCAATTTAAAATGTGTGGTTTCAGTTCCTCAGAGCTGTGATGGACAGAGACTTCCAGCTGGCCAGCAAACTGTGTCAGATGAGTATGTATCCTGCATCCATCAAGTCTATGTCTGTCAGTCAATAAATCTGCCACCGGTGAAGCCAGCCAATGATGCCTCTTCTCTCCTCGGTCCAGTTCTCATCTATGAACCAGACAATCCTGAGGCCTCTGAGTTTCTCCCGCTGATCCAGAAGAAGCTGTTGGAGGGTGAGAGTTCCTCCGTTTATACAAACACTTATGCTCCATATTCCAGAACACACCATGAGTTTGTGTCTTGCCTTTTTCATTAGAGCAAGAGGCAGAGCAGAACACTGAGGAGGAGGAAGAAGAAGAAGAAGTAGATGAAGATAATGATGACTCGGATAACTCTGGGAGTGATGAGGAGTCATCTCAGAGCTCAAACTGCTCCTCTTCAGCTTGCTCCTCCTCCTCACCATCAGATGATGATGATGATGATGATGAAGAAAAGCAAGTAGACAGACACAAGCCGTGTCCTACTTCTCACATTTCTCGCTAAATCTATTGTACCAATACAACAGAGGCAATGTTAGGCACTGTCACCAGATATCTCTGCTAATAGCATCTTGGAATCAAATTCACCTGCAAATAAAATATTTATTGTGGACAAAGCTGAGGCCCCTGTATGCTGAAAACAAACTTGTAAACATGCCATTAATAACAGCTGTGTCTGATTGCAGTTTTCTAATTCTAAGCCCTCATCATTTATAACTACACCTGTGCTTTACCTGCTATGACCTATAAGTCAAAATGTCTGCTGTGAGACAGGTCATCTTCACTGAAACTGAAACGATTAGTTGATTAATAGATTAGTCGATCAACAGAAGAGAGAGAGAATCAATCTGCAACTATTTTGATAAATTATTATTTGCTTAGGTCATTTTTTCAAGCAAAGATGCCAAACATTGGTCTCTAATGTGAGGATTTGCTGCCTTTCTCTGTTTTTGTTGCATAAACAAAAGCATTTTCCACTGTTTTCTGACATTTTATAGACCAAATAATCAATACAATATCCGTCAAATTAATTAATAATGAAAATAATCAGTTGCAGCCCTAATCTTGACTACAGTATCATACTGATAATGGCACCCATGTGAAATATTTGCAGGCCATTTCTTTAGTAAACAAATGAAAAACTAAAAGCACTTTGTAGAGATAATGATGAATCCAGTTTTACTGGAGTGTTAGTTAGTATATATAGTACATACAGTATGTATAGTTCCTAAAAGCTCAACTTAAGACAGTTTGTGACCCGGCCGCCATTTTTTTCCTGTTTAAAAACAGACCAAGCACTGGCCATAGTTCCATGTGTCGCTCAGAGCCACGTCGTTTCATTGCTCATTGGTTGCAGGTCTATTTAATTGCGTCCAGAGTCATTTTGGTCTGTGCTGTTGGAAATTGCTAAAATTAACTGAAAGATGAATTCGCATTTGCGAATTAGTCTGGCTATACCAGGCTAGGCCATACACTTAACACCCCTGAAATCATGAAAAAAAATTTGAAGATGCAAATTGATGCTGAATAAAAAGAAAATAATGTTTTTATTTCCCCCCCCTAAAGCTGTTTTCATAAGGCAGAGCAAAATCTGTGCGTGTTCACGTGGGCAAGCGCTTCATACCCATACCGTCGTGATCAGAGCTGTAAATAAACACAATTATATTTATACTTATATTTAATTTATACTTTTTTTATTGTTCCCCAGTTGGTAAATTACAAAGTATAATTCATTTATTTGAATAAATCTTCATTTTTGAATATAGGCAGTTTCTATGGATGATGATGGTGACAATCAAGCATGTTTTTTCTGTGCTACTCTGCTCTGTGTGCATACTGAATCGTTACTTTAAAGGTTACACAGCCTCTCTCACACACTCAGCTATCAGCCAGTTATTATCACATGGCAGAGCTTATCTTTATGAGTCGTCTCTACGTGTGACTTGGGAAAAGAGAAAGTATGAGCGCCATCTGATAAAGGCTGTGTGTAATTTGCAGTGACTGAATGAACATAATGGCTTCTCTCTGTCCATTCGGTGGAACAGGACACAGGCATGAGGATGACAATAAGTCAACGCCCTCCAGGCTGGATTCACTTTGATGTCTCACTGTTATTGTCCATGTCAAGGTTAGAAAAAGGGTGCAGGTCAAAAATGGTGATGCATGCAGTGTAGTTGTCTCATGAAGGTGAATGTCTCAGCCAGCACTTGCATGGATGGATGGATGGATCATGGACTGTGCATGCTGCTCTCTCCATCACTTGGTGCTCTTGTAAGAAGCCCCCACAGGTTCATTGAAACATTATGAATGTATATCTGTTGTTACTAAAACCCATAAACCAACTTTGTCATCACAAGGTCAATTGCTAGGTAACCCCCTCAGAATACATTTCACATTCACGTCTCCATCCTGTGACACACACACACACTGAGGGGTGGGTATACGTCACTGGTGCTTTTCCTTTTGCTTTTTAGGCTTCTTAAAGTGGATTGTGGTTGTCAGTAGCACTCAGGGAAGCTTCATTAGTCGTCAGAGGGAGGCAAGGCTGTGACTCATGCTTGCGTGAAGAGACCAATGGGCAGCCAGAGCCTGAGATATAAATAACGAATAAAAAATATTCTTGAGGGAGAAAGGGTCACTTGCGCGCCGCTGGATGGGATTTTATTAGTGCGCTCTGTTGGTATTCCGCCATCACTGGACTGTTCCTTGTCGTGTCTTTGGGTGGCAATTGTAACATCTAGTTATAGTTTCTCTGGACTCGACAACCTGTGCGCCTGTGAGTCGGTAAGATGCCTCCTCCGTTCATTCCAGCGGCGCTCTTGATATATTGATATATAGGCTTCATATTTTTTTCCATAGACACAGATGATTGTAACGTCGGAGTTCTTTTTTGGGGGAAAAAATAGACTAACAAAAAATAGGTTATATTCACCGTGTCGTTTGAAAGAAATGAGTCCCAGGTGAGTGACAGGAGGAATTCATTAGTTGTCCAGTCTGTCTGATGACATTGAGTTATGATGAGATGGGATGTGCTTGTTCGAAGCGCAACTTAATTGAAATGTCGATTGCTCAGTCAATACGTAACTGACGTAGGTTATTTATAGTTGCATCTTATCAGCATTTACTTAACAAATCAGTCTGTTTAAAAACAGGTGTGATTTTATCAATATGTCCTGTCATGTATTAATTTATATTTTTTAGAATAGCACATGGTATCTAACTATGGCAGGCTGAATTAATGTTTTTAATCTTTTTTTTTTTTTATTCCTTAGAAATATCTCTCTAATATATAGCTATGAGTGCAGTGGATGATCACAGACATACAGCTCATACATTGTAATGGTCTCGTGTCGCTCTGCCAAAGACTGATATCTAAGGAAAATTATACTTTTGCTCCAACGAGCCATTACAACGTATAATGACTAGGAATATATTTCTTATATGTGGCGCTCCCTGATAACTGAATGTTATCTTTAACATTTATCCTGATGTGCGTATTGCTTGTGCGTCGTGCGCAATTCTCTCCAAATTGCGCGGCTTGGTTCATAGCCCAACATCCTTCGGGAGTAACTCGTCCCTGGCGACGCACCATGGATAACATGATTTTCTGATAAAATCCTGGTCTACCAATTAAATGGATTGTAGTTATTAAAAATATATATTTCAAATGTGAGTTATATAAGATGACCTGGACCGTTTTGTTTGCAGTTGAATTATTTCCCAGCTGGAGATCAGATAACAGAGGACTGATGGCCACGTCTGAACCGAGAGCCACTGGCGGGGACCAGGACCCCAACTCCGACAATTTAAGACCTCCGTCCACAAGTACGTCCTCCTCACACTCCACTCCCTGTTAATAATATCGTAATCCAATATCGATCCCCGAGGGTAAATTCTCGTTAAGGCTGTCCCTCTCCGGAGCGTTTAGACTGTGTTTACAGAAACAGCCCACTGGAGCTGACCGGGACTCGGTGCCTTGCTCAAAGACACTTATGCATCCAGTGCGATCTATTGCCAACACCCCCACCTCTCTCTCTGCCTCTGTCTGCCTCCCTGTCCCTCTCTCCCCTCCTCCTCTGTCTGATAAAAGCGAGTCTCGCCCGGGCCATTTGCTGTGTGGTCTCCGTCGTTAATCATTCCGGTTAAAAACAGAGCCATCACAGCTGCCTGTCGCTGTCTGGCGGATCAGCGGTGCGCACCGAGCAGTGGACCTGGCTCAGAAATAATGCACCATTAAAGCATTGTCATTTTTAATGATCCAACATTTTTGAATAAAAACGCATGTTCCGATCGAATATATTCCTGGTTTGAATATTTTCCCTATATTTTCTTGCATTAACGCCTTCGTTGTCTGGGGTTTAATCGTGCGTTTTGAAAACGTTTTCGACAAATTTTGCACACAAATAAATACCTTTTTTTTTTATTACTTAGGCCTATTATTTATTTTTGACGTAACTCATCTTATCTCGTTTATGTAGGCCCTCGGGGCTGTAAACTGCATATCTTAGTTGCGCATGGAGAAATAGGCTATTTTGCGGGGGAGTTTTTTTAATAGCTGAACACATTTATGTAGGCCTACACATTAACCTATGGGTTAATTAGGGTCATTGTTTAAAGCCTTTGTCGCATGCCCAAATCGACTCTGTGATAGTGCACTTGAGCAGCCATCTGCAGTGCAACGCGGGGAAAGGATGACCGCTTTTTGTCTTTGGCCAAAATGTAAAAGGAAATAGGCTGCAGTTCCTGAGGACCAGTGTATAATTCAGTTTCCTATTTTCTCTTTTTTTCTCTTTATCGAATACAATATTTTTGTTGAATCTATTATTTGTGGCCCTTGGGTGTCAATAAACTACATGTAGACTACATGTCTACAAAAATGTAAGACTTATTCTAAATGTGAATTTGTCCCGAGAAAAGCCCTTTAAAAAGATGTTTGTTTTGTGAAAAGGTTTGTTTTGTCTGACTTGCTCGCACACTGCTGCTGGATGTTGCCATTATCTCTCTTCCACGCTCCATCTCACGCCTGGCGGCATGTCTGTGCGTGCGTGCGTGTGTGCGCGCGCGCGTGTCTGCTGTGTGTATGCCATGGCCTCAGCACCTCGAGCTGCTCTCTAGTTTCTCTCAGAATGAAATTGCTTCAGTGACTTTAAATACTTGTTTTTGTTATGAAAGTTTTCCATCAGGTGTATTCGCCGCCTCGCTGTATAGCTCTGCTGCCGCGCGCTCTGCATTTTATTCCCTCTGGCTTCTGCTCCATCTCTGCTCACGCATGTCCAATATCTCGGGTTTGTGTGTAGCTGTGAGTATGTATGCATGAGACGCACTATAGCCTACTATAAGTTTCTGCATCAAGCCGGCTATAGACTTTCCGGCCACAGACATCACCAGCTCGCTCCAGTCACATACTGTGTTTCACTCAATTAATCCCTGCCCTCCTCCGTGAGCTCATTTCACGGGCGTTAATTCCAGTCCGCCCCTTGGCTGGGTGTGTGAGCCGGCGTGGATGTGCCGTGCGGGCCACTGGCGGTGCCTATTGATTGAACCTAAATCGGAAATGTTATAAGACTCATCCCCCGATGATCAGTGGGTGCTGTGGTAAATAACAAGGTGAATAAATCATCGGCCAAACAAAGACCACTTTGAGCCAAATGACTCCGAAACAAATTGTTTGATGCTTTAAAACCCCGCATGAAAATACCAAAACACCCTGAGTGTTCAGAGTCACACACCCGGCCAAGAGCCGTGCGCCTCACGCAGCTTCCACTGTGCTCACTGTGCTCCACCAGCTTTATATCCATAATCCGCCCATCTACGTTGTCTCCGCGGCCTGCACACCAGAAACTCAAACGTTCATTCTGTTTTAGCCTACGAATATGCGTGGATGCACGGATGTACACGGAAACTGGGGATGAAGATTTGTGGTAAGTTTTTTTTGGGCACATAAACCGTTCCACGTTAACTCCTTTCATATGTTATTCACATTTTTGACATCTTAGAAAAATGCAATTTTGGAAGGACCAGATTTTTTTGGCATATGAATGTATGGTAATATGTCTCCATAATATTCCATTAGAATGCATTTTTGCCTCTATTCAAAGTGTCATCATGGCTGTTATTCTTAAAAAAACAACAAAAAAAAAACCGTTTGGAGGCCTAAAATAGGCCATGATAAAGGCTGTTAGAGTAGGGCCATCCACGACTGTCACAGTGTGTTTCCATCGTCTAAAGGTCAGTGGACATTAGCCTGTAGGTCTTATGATGAGAGCCCCAGATCACCCACCGACCGCCCCTGACCCCATGTCTTTTCCATTTCACCACCAAGACAAAAATCCCCGAGACAGGCCTGGAAATATAGCCTATGTTATAAAGCCCAGAAAGACCCTCAGAATAACCTGTAAATAAAGAAGTATTTTCATTTTCCATTCATATCATTCCTTGCAGCAAATAATACATTTGTTTTCTTTAAAAGCCTACTGACAATCACACTGATGGCTTATACAGTGGAGAATGTGACGTTAAGGGAATGTCTGTTTATTTCTCCATCATGTGAAGGAATTTGTTTAAAAAATATATATGGATATGTTTTTCTTGCAGCTTTACAAAGGGGGAATGCATATCATGTATATATGGAACAGGGAACAGGATATAATTAGCCTTTGTGTTATGGCAGAAATAAATTAAGACCAAAGGATCGAATAAGCTACGTATGGTATCGCCAACGTTTGGTATTTCTGAGAATGAGAAAACGACCAATATATTTTTGATTGGTCTAAATGACATTTTAATGGACTGAAATGGAAATTGAATGGGGATATTTCTATGTGGAGGCTTAAGCAGTTAGAGGGTCTCAAATATTGATTTCGAAAATGTCATATAGGATTTAATGAGCAAGATTTTATTGAGTTGCCATTGAAAAATATAAATTTTATAGGCTTAGCTACAGATAACAACGGTGTGTGACTTCCATGTGTTTTGTGCACAATTAGTCCCACCCGTAACCACATTATCCTGCCGATATAAAGGCCCAGATGCAGAAAAAGGATCAATCATAGAGCATCCTTCATTAACCCCTCTTTATAGGGTGTGCGTTTATTGGCTGTATGGGTCCTCACCGCGGGCTGTCCTGTCCTGCCCTGCCCTCTGAGCCGATCAGTCTGTGGACTGGGTGTTTCCTCACCGGGGTGTGTTTGTGATGTCACAGGGTGGGGCGGGCACGCGGGCAACCACCCACACACACAGACACGGGTGGTTCCTCTTCCTGTGCGTACATATATGGCCTATATAGGTTTGGCCTCCACCAGAAAATCCTCAAATTTCTCAGGGCATTAGGAGCTGACTTTAGACAACACTGATTTTTTTATCCAAAAGCTGCCTTACCACGTTTATATTTATAGACTAAATAACGCGGAATATTTGGACATTCATTATTCGTCTTTTTTGCATAATAATTTCTTTGTGTGGAATGGAGGTGTTTGGTGATAACTCCTGTCCTCCGTCGTGTAACACCCTAGGGTTCCTGCAGAAGAACAACAGCCTGGACGAGAAGGGGAGGCTCGCGGGCCAGAAGAACTTGCTCTCGTGCGATAACAGTGACAGGGACGCGCGCTTCCGCCTCACCGAGACCGACTTCTCCAATCTGTTCGCCAGAGGTGAGAACTTCATAAGCGCTATTTCAGCTTGACGTAGGCCTATCTAAACAAATAAGCTATTTCTCAATTTTGTGTGCTTCACTGGAGCTGTACGCTATGGTCACATTAGTCATAGGCCCAATACTTCAAATTAAAGTGACTTTGTCGAGGCGGCCTACGACCAGAAAAGCACATCTTTGTTGTTACATTTGTTGTTCTCTTTTTGCTACAATATTGTCTTCTTACACCCAATGAAAGTCAACTTTCTAGAGGACGACGACTGAAGTTAGAGACATATTAATAATTAGGAAAATATCTAGAAAAAGAACCAGAGGCTGATGGTTGGCTATTAGTGTCAAGTTACTCAAAATTATAACAGTAACACATAGGCTACACCACTTTTTGAAAAAAATATTCTAATGTTCTTTTTGTAAGGTGTTCTCACCACAGCAAGTATAGTCTACCTGTTGAGACCTGGAATCAGTGCACTTCTCATCTTAAATCCCGCTAGACAAAATGTATGACCAAACATGGAGTAGTTACTGATGATATTAGCCTGTAAGCCTATAGCCTATTATAAATAGCCTATTACATTATTAAACACAGGTCACTAACAGAGAAATTGTAAGAAATACACAATCAAATTTGGACTTAAAATAATAACTATGTGCCCAAAGCTTTCTAAAGGCTACTCTATTAAATGTCTGTGGTAAATGTGCTCAGTCTAAAAGGGACAAAAGTATAAAGCACCCAGGCTAAATTCCCACCACGTTTCTCCTCACCTCTTAGACTTGCTGCCAGCCAAAAATGGAGAGGAGCCTACCATTCAGTTTTTGTTGGAGATTGTGGACATCCTCACCAACTATGTCAAGAAGACTTTCGACCGCTCCACTAAGGTGCTGGACTTCCACCACCCCCACCAGCTCCTGGAGGGCATGGAGGGCTTCAACCTGGAGCTGTCCGACCAGCCCGAATCCCTGGAGCAGATCCTGGTGGACTGCAGGGACACGCTCAAATATGGCGTCCGGACAGGTAGGCTAGGACACCTTCAAGGTTGAGCTATAGAGCTGTATCTGAGGGGAAAAGGGGCGGGGGTTGAATTATTCATATGCTGGCGTAGGTTATTTAGCAAAAGGACAATGAATGTGTGAATATAAAAAGCAATTAACTTCTACTCTGTCAATTCAAAAATGGTGTTTTCATCTGCAGAGCAACATATAGTCATATACGTCATTATACAAAGCAAAATATAATACTAGAATTTTACAGTAATTTTAAGATATATTTAAGAAAAAAACACTTGTCCATTTTATAACTTTTATGTAAATTGGTGAATTCAACACAAACCATTAGAAAAGAAGCTGTTTGCCAGATAGTGTACGGCCTATTACGATGAATGCCTTATTTATTGTCCCCCTGGTAATTCACTTGACATCCTCCTTTTTTTCCCCCTCGACTTATTAAAGCAAGTGTCGCCTGAGGGGATCCTAACACAGGCTGTTTCAAGCTGTTAAAAACGACAACGCTCAAATTGTCCCTTGGGTTTTATATATCACGCAGGGTCTACTGTGCCTACAACTCAACACCACGTTTCAGTTGCAGACATGGTGGGGGTTTTTGTGCTCAATTTTGTGAAGTCGGACTGGAGGAGCTGTCCGCGGTGCTGAAATATAAAGCAGATCTTTCCTCTCGCTGACCAGGGGAATACAAAATGATAACTGACCAACGACTGTGAACATTGAAATGAAGGATTGTTTCATGTGTCTTTTATTTTTATTTATTTATTTTCACAATCAGATGTAGGTGGTCAGCTTTAGCCTGCAGGACATTGAAGTCATATGTCTTCATAAAGCTAATGTACTCAGGACAAGGAAGATTAGCGGCTGTCTTATTGCTTTCTCTTTATATAAAGCATGATTCCCTCATAATGGCAGTGAAGCGCAGTTAATAGGCAAGTCATTAAGACAGTTATATTAAGATTGTTATATTTTTATGTTTAGGTCACCCACGATTCTTCAACCAGCTGTCCTCTGGTCTGGACATCATCGGTCTGGCCGGAGAGTGGCTCACCTCCACTGCCAACACCAACATGTAAGTTATACAGTATGCTGCTCTCTTTGCTTGCATGCTTGTGCATGACCATGCTATTATCTAATCGGGGAAATACCTCTATATGTCATGACAGGACAACCAAGTTTTCCAGTTTGTAGGCCACTGGAAACAGCCCCCAGTCATTATCATATAGTCATGGTGGAAGTGCTTATTTTGTCCCCCTCAGCTCACTCCACAATTGGTCACAACATCCTGTGAGGGCAGTTATATAAAGTGTTTGGTTTGTCCTGTTGAGACTGTGTATTGACAGACGGTAGGCTTCCACTGTGCTGTATTGTATATCGGGAGGCAGCCCAGCCCCAGGGGTGATTAGATTGCATATTGATCTCAGGTCACAGTTACATGGTGGCCCAGTCTAATAGAGGGCATGAAGCACATCAACATCACACACTGTCGACACATACACAAACGCACAAACTCTCACACACACGTGCTGTAAATAAGCTGTGTTATGATCACTGGAATAGAATGGGGAACATCACATGAATACTACTGTACAATATCAGAATATTGAATACAGACACATGCACACAGAGCTACACACATAGACAAGCACATTTTGGTAGCGCCTGATTTTTATACCTCTGTCAATTCATTTTCGCTGGAGGGATTGATTTATTCATGAGAGTAGATATGAATTCCTCCAAAATAAGACACAGCCCTATACACTTTGGAATTCTACGAAATATATTTTGTTTCTTATTCACGGCCATATTTACAGTATTAAGACTGACGTTAAGGGCTAACCAGAGAAGAAAATGTACAGCACTCTTATGTAGGGCTGAAACTAACGATTATTGTCCTCATCATTTAATCTTTTAAAATGTTTCTCAATTAATTGGTCAATCATTCGGTTTATAAAATGTTTTAAAATTTTTTTAAAACTGACCATCATTCTTGACCGAAAAGCCTATGATGACATCATGAAATGTATTGTTTTGTCTGACCAGCAGTCCAAAACCTACAAATCCTCAATTTACTTTTACATAAAACAAAGGAAAACAGCAAATCCTCAGAAGCTGCAACTAAAAATCTAACAATGAATCCATCGATCAACTAATTGTTTCATGTCTACTCTTCTCTATGAGAGAGACAAATCAGGGTTTGACATGAAAATAACAACAGTAAGCATTACAATTACAGCAAGACAACTGACTAAAAATTCTAACAGCATTTAAAAACAGTTTTTCAAAGCAGAACCAGTCACTTAAATATCTACGTACAACAAATCTGCAAGACATTTCCTTGGTGACATGATGTAGAGACATGTAGTTTCATCGTACACCCTGACATATCGCTGCAGAGACAGCAGCACCTGCACTGTGCATTAAAACCACACAAGATAAGTAGTGGGCAGAGTACACCACTCATACAAACAAACTGAGCATTCAGTATCCTCTAACTATTGTGGCCTCTATCCTTCCTCCTAGACTGGCTGCTAAAGAAACGATCAATCTAAGGATAATAAACCAAATGCTAAAGGAAAATTGAGACGCTTAATTTATCCCATTTCTCAAAACATTAGCTTAGGAAACCACCCCCTCTTAGGAAAAACTTTCCCATCTCATCTCCTGCTTGGAAGAATGCCCCAAGAGACAGAGCCAATGAATTCACACTCTGGCGCACACTTTCATAATGACACACACACACACACACACACACACACACACACACACACACACACACACCAGCTATGGCTGTCCCAGATACAGCAGCTAGGGTTTCCAGTCCATTGACTGCAGGCTCATTGTGAGCTGGTCTTAGCAGATAGGCCAGCTGGGCCCCACACTGACACACAATGTCCTCCGGCTGCACAGAAAACCCTGTCACACTGGGGAAACTGGCTGCTGCAGCTCCCTGTGGAGTGCTCATTCCGGCTCTATTGTCCCTGTGGGTACAGACTGACTCAGTGCTCCTTTGAGGATCTGAGAGGAGAGTGTGGTTGGGGGTCAGAGGGTTAGTCACATAGAGACACACACGCACACACGCACACACACACACACACACACACACACACACACACACACACACACACACACACACACACATTCAAACACAGACTCATACACATTGAGTGCCCTTGATGACGATAATAAGGGCATTTAGGGGCTGTCCCTGGAGACAGGCAGGTGAATGAGTGGTAATTTTCACCCTGAAAAGACCAATGATTGGCTCTGATTGTGATAATGATCACCATTATTGTCATTACAGCGTGAAATGACTCACAGAGAGAAGGAGAATTTTAAAAAGGTGCACTGGTTTTGTCCCTTTTCTGCTGTGGATACATTGTAAGAAGAAATGAAAGTGGTACATCCAGGATATAAGGTGTTTTGCGTTCCTTATATGAACCCATCATTTCAATATATCAAAGAACACCATATTTTCTTATGGCCTCTTAAGTAGGCCAGTGACAGGCTGCAAAATGTGACATTTTGTCTTCTTTGTGATTTTATCCATTGCTGTCGCTGTTCATAGTCGAAGCCCAGCAGTCACGATCTGATCTGGTGTATTGACCAGAAGCTAATGTTCCAATCAACTCCATCCCGTGGGTGAGCCCTCACCAGGGATTATTAACAAGAAACGTCTTTTTCTTCTCTATTTCTTCATTCTTTTAATTCGATTTCCGACTATCCTCGATCATAGCATTCACAGTCTTTTCTTTTCCCTTATTCTCTGCCCCTTCTTTCCGCCTTGTTTGTTCTGTACGCTTTCCTTTCTATGCCTCCATATCATCCCCTCCTCTTCCTTTGTTGTCCTCACAGTTTGCTTCAGTGCATTGTTTCCCTACAGCTCCCTCTGCTCACAGCCTTCATCATTCCTCTCTAACCAAGCTACGAAATTGCTTCAGTCCTCGTTTAGATATATACTTGTGAACAAAACAGAGAGGAATCGAAGATTATTAGATTATTATTAGATAGATTATTGTTGTTTTAGATAGTAATGGTGCTGGTGTCTGATGGGGGTGCAGGAGTGTTGTGTAACTGGCCGCATTAAAAGCAGGGTAGACAGGGATCAGTCCTAAGGATGCGTGTGGGAGGCGGTGAGATGGCCTGTCAGTTAGCAAAGAGAGCAAAAGCTCAGGCCTCAATGTAAGAGTTGGTTTTCTGTGACACACATTTAAGGTACTTTAGCTTCTTCAGGAGTGTTGCTCTTTTGTTGTCCATGGAGCTACGAGTCATTTTATTTTTTGTTAGCTGACAGAGAGGTCCGAAACATTTTTTTAAAAAGCTGCCTTTCCGTCTCTCACCTCTCTAACAATTGTGAATATTATTTTGGGTTTTTTAATCTTTTCTTTTTCTTTATTTTAATGAAAGAATTAAATTAACAATTATAGTGTCTTCCTCAATTTTTGAATTTTAGGGTCAACAGAGGCTGTTATCTGTTTAAAACACTCTCCCTGCCAGTCTTTCTTTCTTTCTCTCTCTCTCTCTTTCACACACACACACACACACACACACACACACACACACACACACACACACATTCACGTCCTCTGAGCCATCAAATCAGCCCCATTCAGAGTCGCCGCTGAGATTGGCAGGATTGACAGATAGCCATCAGAGCTTTGTGGGCTTTAATTAAACTACTGAGTGATTTCAGAAAGCCTTTGAATTTGAATGTTTGCTGCCTGACTCCTATCAGACACTTTTTAATTAGCCCAGTCAGCACAAGCTCCAGTTTGTGCTCTGTGGATGGAATTATAGTAAGGCTAATGAAAAACCAATGAGTTTGAATGTGTGTGTGTGTGTGTGTGTGTGTGTGTGTGTGTGTGTGTGTGTGTGTGTATTGGCGTGTCTGTATTTAGGCTTTCTTATCTGCAAGTGTGTGTATGCATAAGAATCTTCTTTGATTCTCTTTGCGTGCTATGTTCATAAATCTTGTGATGTGATTGACAGGTTCACCTATGAGATCGCTCCAGTGTTTGTGTTGATGGAACAGCTGACTCTGAAGAAAATGAGAGAGATGATTGGTTGGGCCGGTGGAGAGGGAGATGGACTCTTTTCACCAGGTTGGTCTATAAATAACAGATTGAGTGTGTGTTATTGTGTGTTGAATCAGTATAACGAGTACAGTTACCATGCTGCTGTTCAAGGTGCTGATGTGTCTGTCTCTCTTCAACAGGGGGCGCTATCTCCAACATGTACAGTGTGATGATGGCACGTTACAAGTATTTCCCTGAGGTCAAGACCAAGGGCATGTCTGCGGCTCCTCGCCTTGTCCTCTTCACATCTGAACACGTACGTGACACGCACACGCACACACACACACACACACACACACACACACTCCATTTTAGGTATTCCAATAAAGCAGGCGCTATGCCTCACTGGCTGTAGATTGAGGCCATTGAAGAAGTCCGGTAATAATCAGTATGTCTGTTTGAATCAAGGCAATGGCTAGTTTTATGGATTCTTTTTGCTTTTATCACATTTACTTTTGTCTATAAAGAATTGCTGACAACATGACAGAAAGCAAACCAAACCTTCAAGTTGCAATTACCTCAGAAAATCTCCACTTCATTGTTTCACACTATTATTTAAATGAAAGATGAATTATATACTTAATGTGTGTCCCTTCAGAGCCACTACTCCATAAAGAAGGCTGGAGCTGCTCTGGGTTTTGGCACTGATAATGTGATCCTGTTGAGCACAGATGAGAGGTGAGAAACTTGTTTTAGAATTTTAAAGCCACAATTAATGCAATAAATGTGTAAACTACTGTATGTGAACAATGTGATGAAAAGAGGAGACTACTCCATGGTTCTTGTATAACTTATTGTATGTAATGATAATATGATGCTCAACACTTTTTCAGGGGGAGAGTCATTCCTGCAGATCTGGAGGCCAAGATCATTGATGCTAAACAGAAGGTCAGTGTCATTGTTGCTTTTGCTTTGTTTCTCTCTTTAACTGTTCCTGCTCTTTAAACAACATGTTGGTGTGTTGATTCTGCAGGGTTATGTGCCATTGTTTGTGAATGCCACAGCTGGTTCGACAGTGTACGGTGCATTTGACCCCATCAATGAGATCGCTGACATCTGTGAGAAGTACAACTTGTGGCTCCATGTTGACGTGAGTAGTTGACACTGGAGCAGTTGCTGTAGTATTTTGATAGTAGTAGTTGTAATATACTGTATGTCCTTGCCCGCATACCCTTCTGTAAAAGTGCTTTTTCCTCAGGGTGCGTGGGGTGGTGGACTACTGATGTCCAGGAAGCATCGCCATAAGCTTGCTGGAGTTGAGAGGTAAGTATGTGGGAACAGATGGGTTGCTCGTTATTGTTATTTAAAAACATTTCCAGTGAAACTACCTTAGTACATTAAGACATATATTAAACTTTACAGGGCCAACTCTGTCACGTGGAACCCTCACAAGATGATGGGCGTGCCTCTCCAGTGCTCTGCAATCCTGGTCAGAGAGAAGGTACAGCACACACACACACACACACACAAACACACGCACACATAGTGCTCACATGCCATGGGCATAAGAGGATAAAAGGTTAATAGTGTATGTACTGTACTTTATGTGTGTCTGTAGGGAATCCTGGCAGGCTGTAACTCCATGTGTGCTGGCTACCTGTTCCAACCAGACAAACAGTACGACGTCAACTATGACACAGGGGACAAAGCAATCCAGTGTGGCCGACATGTCGACATCTTTAAGTTCTGGCTCATGTGGAAGGCCAAGGTGCTTAAGAATGTCTTTTAAGCCAAATTGTCATGGTCTTATCATAGCAGGTGCTGAATAATGCTTTATAATCCATGTTTTCTGTTATAATTAGTGCCTGACAGACTTTCTTTACCCCGCAGGGCACCATAGGGTTTGAGCAGCACATTGACAAGTGTTTGGACCTATCTCAGTACCTGTACAACAAGATCAAGAACAGGGAGGGATATCAGATGGTGTTTGATGGAGTGGTAAGCTTCTCTAAGGTTTTATTCTATCAAGGTTATCACTTAGGAAAATTCTATATTGTATCGTTTTAGCTATACTGGCATGAGACCATTTAGGGGAATAAACCAAAAAAAAAACCTGAAAATCATATATTGATTTTACAAAAAGTTAATTAACATGTTAAAGCTCTGTTTGTAACTCTTCTCTGTCACATTATTTAGCTTGCTCTTTTTCCTCTACCTCCGTCTTTCTTCATTTTGTTTTTGTTTGTGTGTGTGTGAGAGAGTGTGAGTATATTATATTATATATTGTTTATTTCTGTCTGCAGCCCCAACACACCAATGTTTGCTTCTGGTACATCCCACCCAGCCTGAGAAGCATGCCTGATAGCGAGGAGCGGCGAGAAAAACTCCACAGGGTAAGACCCTTGTCAATGACTTAACTTTTATTTCATCAACCTGCGCATTACTGGTGGTCTGTGCCCATGGACTACAGATGGAAATTAGCTAATGCTACATCTGGTTCAATAAATGTATTGTACACAATGTATTGCAGACTCCCATTAGGAATGCAATTTGTCTCTAAGTTTTCTCTTTTCCTACCAGGTAGCGCCAAAGATCAAGGCCATGATGATGGAGTCAGGGACCACCATGGTGGGCTACCAGCCTCAGGGTAAAAATGTCAACTTCTTCCGCATGGTCGTCTCCAACCTTGCGGTCACCCAGTCTGATATCGACTTCCTCATCGATGAGATTGAGAGGCTCGGTCAAGATCTGTAGTCCCTCTCAGCCGTCGCTGCTCTAGTGGCCAGAGGGCGATCCTGCAGTCTTCTATCTATTGTATTTCCAAGGCAAATGCCAATGAGGGGAAACATTTATAGTGCTGCAGACAGAATAATGATAGGACATGTTTTAGGTTATTTCTATCCAGTCTATCTTTGTCTGAAGCATTCTGACTGTTTCTCCAACCAAAGGGAAGCTAGAAATGAGAGAGACTTTGAGTGTGTTACTTGCTCGCCCACATGGTTCCTCCTCTATAAATATATAAGTTTCTGAAGGCTCCACGTCCAACCAACATGCTCTAATGTATGTGTGCGCTGTGGATTCTTGTAATGTGTGCGTGTATGTGATCCAGTTTCTCGTTTAATGTAGTTGGTGTTTTAACGTCTGTATGTGTGTGCCTGAGTGTGTGTGTGTGTGTGTGGTCAAACGCTGAAAGGGAGAAAAGCACAGATGCAAATTAACAAACTATCATAAAATTATTCTGCTGTATCATACATTTGCTACACAAAATTGAATCATTGGTGCTTTCCGCTGTACATATTATTCTCAGTGCACTGACTTATTTGTCCTAAACTAGTGTCCGTGCAGTGTGTGTGTGTGTGTGTGTGTGTGTGTGTGTGTGTGTGTGTGTGTGTGTGTGCAGGTGTGTGTGCAGGTGTGTATCCTGTCATGTATTTTAAGCTAGCACTGTGTTATAAATAAGCTTTTCATGACCTTATGTGCACACCATACCAAGCATGTTAAACTGAGGCATTTTGATCACCTCCAGCAACTGATCTACAGTCTGCAATATGTTCCCTCATAGAACTTTAAGATTAAGATTTAAAATGTCTACAGCTGTCCCAAGTCTGTGACACCTTGTAAAACGCTGGCTCGTTGTTTTCATGCAATCATGTGATAATCATGTGTTTATAACACTGTTAAAATATTAAATATTAAGATTATATAAGAACTCATATTTATTGCATTTCCACTGTTTGCAGATTCAGGTATTTCATTGTAAATGTATCTTTATGTGTATTACATTGTAATACATTTGTAAATGTAATCACAGAGACTAGAGTAAAGTTTATTTATAGTGCTTTTGTCAGCCAAAGAAAGCGAATCGGGAACAGAGCAATCCATTGTCTTTCATATAGAACTTGTTATAGATTATAGGTGTTTGTAAAATGTTACCTATTGACCCTCGACTACGATGCAATTTCTATGGTGTGTTTCTTTCTGTGATTGTGAGTCTTTTGGACCGAATGTTTTGAGATGACTGACTGGCCTTCTGATGAGATTAAGAATGAAGTTTATACAATCCTCGTCTTTTATTTTAGAGAATAGCACAAGGATGTGAGAATGTACTCTCTTGAGACTGGGAAGAAAGTATTGTTGTATCTGTCTGAATCCTAATGCATTTACTGTAATATAGTATATATTAATTGTAATACATATAACCTGTATTCTCAGTGTTATGGGAACTTAATGTGTGTCTTTGCACAATGTTAACCTTTCTTTCTTCCATTGTAAATGGATGTATACTATGGCAGTATTATATAAGACTTATGTTAACAAAGTATTTATGGTATCTAGGGACCATATGTAAATGGCACAGTGCATAAATCATATTTAAGGTAATCTGTGTGATGTATGTGACCAATCGTTTTGTTTTTTTGTTGTTTTGTTGTTGTTGACAAAGCCAGCTGTAAGGGAACGTTTCCCAGGAGGCACTTTAACAGAACCATACCATCTTGAAAAAAAAATTAATAAAGTCTACTAAAGGGAAAAATTAGTTTGACTTATTGGAACACACACAGACACAAATCTCTGTCTCTGAGACAAATGTTTTTTTCTCTGCAGCTCCACAAACAGCACTCTACAAAAATTTCCTCACACACACACACACACACACACACACACACACACACACACACACACACACTTTTGCCTCTCTGCCTAATCATCCTCGAGAAGGCTTTGTTTGGCCCCCAGCTGAGTGTTGGATTGGCTGTTCTTCAGCATAAAACCCTCCTCTCCTATCAGCTCCTTCTCTCCTTTATTCTTTCCTTTCCTCCCCATCTCTTTCCTGTCTTCTCCCCTACATATTTACTTTTTTTCACCCGCATTTGCTACTCCCTTAATTCTCTCTTTTTTCTTAATTGCCCCCATACCTCCTCTCCTCTTGCCTTTATTCACCTACTAGTAAGGTGTGATTAAGCCTTACTAGGCCAAAATGTCATAGATAAACAAAGGCACTTGTTACCTTTACATGGAGGGCATACAAATATCAAAGAGGAGGGTGGTTGTGGAGTGAGGCTTGAGATCTACAGTGAAATCAGCAATGAGGATGTGACGTATTGCCACCGCCCTCTGGTGGTGGTGGTCTGTCTGCACAATCATGCTTCAAATGTGCAACATGAGGGGTTTTAAAACTTTCAAATAAAACCATATTAATAATATTAAAGATCAGCTGGATTTTTCAAAAGCTTTGCCCTCTACCCCACGTAGGCCAGGAAATGAAAAGTCTATATTATTCACCGCTATTCAATACAATGACAATGTAGCTGCAGGAATATTTTGTATGTATGTATGCACTGTACGCCTACATATGTAGAGTATGCAGGTTTGTGTGTATGCATAAAATGAGATTACATGAGAGTAGATTAACTTCAACAATCTAGTACAACATGAATTATAACAAGAGTAAGCTTGGTTTTTCAACTATCCAGTTAGCAGGTTTATGTGTGTGAGTGTAAGAAAAATGTAGGCCTATGTAATACATAATGTAGGCCTAAATGGAGTCCTACTGCTTTTGCAACTGAAGGGGTTTTAAGTGAAAGAAGGGGCCCAGGTTTTGTCACTAAGGCCAGTTTGTCAAACGCGGTCCCCAGCCCCCTAGGGCTTGGACCCCTAATGCCCAAAATGCTACAGGTGATTTTTAATCACTTTTCTTTTTAATTTTTAAATTTTTAATTAGCAGGTTTTTGACAGTGGTGCTACTGAACCAACACAACATGACAATTGTTACAGTGAACAGTTTGCATGTTTGTTCTAATGTGGCATAATATTAGTTTATATTTCAACTTATATCAATTACATAAATTATAGTAGTTTAAGTGGGGTGAATGGTTATAGGAGAACTGGAGTGTGTTCAAAACTAATTCTATCAAGAATTCAACATTATATGTTAAATATTCTAAACACGTCTGAAATGAATAGTTAATACCTCTGTGTTGGTTTCAAAGCTTTGTGTCGACTCTACACAATATAAATGAGCTCTTTGAATGAATTGCAAATTTCAAAAATGCGTTATTTCCTGCCACGTAACGGCGCATGCGCATCACTCAGCTAACCATTTGGCTACGTGTACCCGGTGTGTGGAAGTGTTCAGGTATCGCATCTCTGCTGGGTAACAAGCTGCCATTAACACCTAAAACGCATTAAAAGAGCGGAATTATGGGAGGTGCGCAGAGTATGGAGATACCGGGAGGAGGCTCCGAGGGCTACCACGTCCTTCGGGTGAGTTCTTAGCTTGTACAGCTTGCTGTTAGTTGTTAGCTTAGCATCGGGTCAGACTCGGAGGATTCCCTGCTCTGTGTTGACGAGAGGCCGGGGATGACTGCTGGGGGCCTCCGTCTGAAAAAAACATGTCAAAAAATGTCGTGTGCGTTTGAGTTGTGTCAGAGTCACAGATCGTGTCTCGTTATGTTTTCTTTTTATGCCTGCCTCTTAACTAGTTAAATATGCTAACCACCACTGTTGGAGCTAGCCAAAGCTACAAAGCTACACTGAATGACAGCTGCCAAGCTGGTTTTGTCAATGCATCCGTTATCGAACACGCCCCTGTGCATAGTGCTTCTTCTCCCTTGTTTTGCAAAATTTGGACTAAGACGGCTCTATTAGCAAGCTAACACTGGAGAGTTAATGTCTTATTAATGTCGTCCTATTCCAAGCATCCAAACTTGATTTATCAGGAAAGTTAAGCGGTAACGTTAGCTAGATGCTCAACTGGACAACAGCACAGTTAAAGACCACAGGGGCACCGGTCCCATCCTGCCGGGACAAAACCTCTAATTATAACCGATTTGGCTGCATGTACGGTAATGGACATGGTGGTTACTACAATGGTAAGTTAGTTGTATGAATCTTAAATCATCCACGTTTGTTTTCCAAAAGTTGCTTACTTGGAAGCCACTGAAGACCCAGCTCTCTTGTATGTTGGTTAGCTCAGGTACAACCTGTTTCTGCTGTATAGAGTATCTCGGATACTTTTATTTACAAGACATTGATTTAAATGCAGAAAGTGACAGTGTGCAGTCCAGCAGCAGCTCAGGTTTTCTCTCATTTCTGTGCAGGTTCAAGAGAACTCGCCAGGACACCGCGCAGGACTGGAGCCTTTCTTTGACTTTATTGTCTCCATCAACAACACCAGACTGGTAAGGAAAGCCAGCAACTGTATCTGGTAGGATCAAATAAGGGACTGCGTGTTTCATGGTTGCCCCTCTGCTCCTCATCCTCCACTTTTCTACAGAACAAGGACAATGACACATTGAAAGACTTGCTGAAAGCCAGTGTGGAGAAACCAGTTAAGATGCTAGTTTACTCCTCAAAGACCCTGGAGCTGCGGGAGTCAACAGTCACCCCCAGCAACCTGTGGGGGGGCCAGGGCTTGCTTGGCGTCTCCATTCGTTTCTGCAGCTTTGAGGGAGCCAATGAGAATGTTTGGCATGTGCTGGTAAGTAACCCCAAAGTCTAGTCCATATTGTATTGTTTTATGTGGTACAATGGTAGTTTACTTATTCTCCCCCTCTATTTTTAACAGGAAGTGGAGCCTAATTCCCCAGCAGCCCTCGCTGGCTTGCGGCCGCACACTGACTACATCATTGGAGCCGACACTGTTATGAATGAGGTAGTTTATCAGCACTTTAGGTCCTTGCAACTGTCACTCCTGCACATTCTCCACCTGATAATGGTAATGGTAGTGATTGTGTGTCTCCTAATTTTATCCACTCTCTGTGACTTTATGCAGTCAGAGGACCTGTTCTCTCTGATAGAGAGCCATGAGGGGAAAGGCCTGAAGCTCTATGTGTACAACACAGACACAGATAACTGCAGAGAAGTGATCATCACACCCAACAGTGCCTGGGGAGGAGAGGGCAGGTAAATCAGACTTTTTGTTTCAAGTTATCAGTAGTATGCAATGTATCCATCTAGCTATCGTTCAAATCAAGGCATGCAGTAATCCACCAGCAAAGGCAGTGAAGAAGAAGACTGCAAGCAAACATGGATTTAAACAATAATGCATTTAAAATCAGCTTCACAGATGTTTTATGAGGAAAGAAATGCATTCAACACATTTGTTAGAGCTTAATGTGTTTTTGTTAGTAAACTGAATGTAAACATACATTTTGTTTTGTTAACACGACAACTCCACAGGGCACCTTTTTAAAAGGTGATGTCAATTTTTTGTTCCCAATATGTTTTCACTGCCCCCAAGTGGTCATAAAGGTTATTATTGCAGGTTTAAGAGTTGTTATTTTTGTAAGTCAACACTATTCTTCATGCATGTAGTTATTTAAGTTATTTTTTGCATCTGGCACCAGAACATGACATCCCCATTTCAATTTCCCAACACGCCAGGGGGAAAAGGCCATCAATATGCACACCACCAGGTCTATTTGAATCGCTGAAAAACTCCGACATATGGGCGGTCATTCAGTGCTCTGAAACCTGCAGGCTAATCTCAAAATGTTTGAATGAAAATCTTTAGGTTTGTCAGTTGGATTGTGAACTTTTTTTTCTCCCTTTTCCAGCCTTGGATGTGGGATTGGCTATGGATACCTCCACAGGATTCCCACTAGGCCTTTTGAGGAGGGGAAGAAGATCAGCTTCCCTGGACACTGTCCCAGTGAGCCCGTCAGTCCGCTGAAGGATGGATTCACTGAGGTCAGGACACACACACACACACACACACACACACACACACACACACACACACACACACACACACACACACACACACTATTGCCTCTCTACGCTGTTCAGCGTAAAACCCTCCTCTCAGGTGTGTGTGTGTGTGTGTGTGTGTGTGTGTGTGGCCTCAGTGTTCAAACTCTCTAAATGCAAGGACAGAGAGCAATACTGCTCGTTACAGTCAGTAGCATGTTTGGATGAATGTGACCTTATCTGTTTGACAACCATCTTCTATCATCTATCTTTTTCTCCCTTTCTTTTTAACATCTTCAGGTCCAGCTTTCAGCAGTGTCCCCTCCTCCTACTGCACCTGCTGTCCCCACTGGCCTTGAAGAAACACTGTCAGGCCTGTCGATCAGCACAGCTCCACCCTCCATGCCCAGGGAGCTGCAGACAGGTATTTCTGTTCTTACTTCCTTTCTTTTACACACATTCATTTACTCCAACAACAACACATCCATTATGTTTATTATATGACAGGGCTATGATTGAGAAAAAAAAAACAAAAAAAAAACTGTCACACTGTCATAGTCACTGTCTTTACTCCATAGATTTTAATGTGTTATTTGTGTCTTCCTCCCCTTCCAGGTTTGCCCACAGTTCCTCTGCTCCCCTCCTCCACCAGCCTCAGCCCCGCCCTCAGCCCACTCACTCCACTGAATCCTGCCACCACAGGCTTCATCCCCGCCACCACGCTACCAGGTGGGTGATTTCTCAAACGTACTCATTCAAAACACGCGTCATCAGTCTGCTGAGTCAGTGAGCTTTTCAACACCAAACATCTGGAAAATCCAGTGGGTGGCAGAGGCTCTACAGTTTTATATGGGTGTGTACACACCCTAACCCCGGAGGCGCCGCAACCCCCGCTATCAATCGCAGCCCTTTAAGTCAGTGCTTGATATTCCACCACCAGCTCTCCGCTCCGCTAAAGATACGCACGAGGTCTATTTTCATGCGAGTCGCAGGGCATTCGGACAGCCGGGCAGGAGGTAAAACAGCGAGAGTATCCAGTCAGTTTACCAAAAGACCCCCCCCAATATTGTTTATGTCTCCTCTACAACACCATGGACAATGAGAGATTCATCTTGGAGGTGGAAAAACATAATAAGACATCACACATTTTTTTTTTTAAGGACAACGCCAGGAAAGAGAAGGCATGGAGTTAAATTACAGGAGTACTTGGAGTGGAAGGTAGATACTAGCTAATCAACACGTAATTGTTCTGTAAAGTACTTCTAGAGACAATAAGTCGGGCAGTAAGACGCTCCGCTCCTGAGAAGCTCCCGGTGTGGTGTGGCGCAGCCGGAACGCAGCACAGATGCACCCAGTGGAGAATCGGGGTTACACAAAAAAAGAGAATGGTCTGCCTGAACTGCATCAGCCAATATCAAGTCTTATTGTGTTCACACTTTGTTGTTAAAAGCACAAGCCCCAACTATCAGTAAACAGAATTTATTGTTATATTTAAGCAGCTTCGACTCCCTGAACATAGCCAGTGTGTGAGTTCCTATCAAACTACTATCATAACAACACCAACACCTTTCCATGTGTTTATTCTGGTTATTGTTTATGTTGCCATAAACTGCCAGCTGTCTGAATTTCCACCTCTTCTTCATTGGATCTTGTTCACATAAAATGTCCCAAGTCATGTGTGTCACTCCTTAAAAGAGATTTACTCTTCTCAAATGTAAGTTCTCTTTTTGCCTACTTCGTTCCGAGTTTTGCCTTATTTTCTTTTCCAAAGTGGCTTCACTGCAGTAAAGGAGCATGAGTGGAATGTAAGTGCACTGGCACTTTTAAATAGAGCTGCAAAGATGAATCAATTAATCGATTAGTTGTCAACAATGAAATGAATCGCCAACTATTTTGATCATCGATTCATCGGTTTGAGTCAATTTGTATGGGGGGGGAAAAAAAGTACAAATTCTCTGACTCCAGCTTCTTTAATGTGAATATTTTCTAGTTTCTTCACTCCAGTAAACTGAATATGTTTGAGTTGTGGACTAAACAAGACATTTGAGTCATCTTTGCTTTGAAAAACACTGGACATTTTTCACCATTTTCTGACTTTTCTGACCAGACAGCTATTCAATTAACCAAGAAAATAATCAACAGATAATGGACAATGAAAATAATTGTTATTTGCAGCCTTCCTTTTTAAAAATGAATGAATAATGATAGTGCACCCTCATATGGCATTGTGTGTGTGGTTGTAGGTCTGATGTCCCTCCCAGGTGGCTTACCTCCGCTCCCCAACTTGCCTAACCTCAACCTGCCACTGCCAGACCTCAGTGCCGTGTCACTAGCAGGCACCTTACCAGTAGGAACTACAGGTAAATAAAGCACAGAAAACAAACTGAGACAAAGACAAATGTTTTCACTGGCATTTGAAGTTTTTTTGGAATTTGACTGTATTGTCCTGGAACTGTACATGTCTGTCTCTAAAGTAGCTGTATGAGACAAACTGGGTAACATGGTACATCCACCTCAGTATAAAGGTTCAGGGTTTCCGCGGGGTCTTAAAAAGTCTAAAATTTCAAAATCAAAATTTTAGGCCTTTTAAAAAGTCTTAAATTTGCTTAAGTATTGTGTTCTAGGTCTTAGATCATTTTAAACAGGTCTTCATTTTCCTACGTCCATGCAACGCTACCTCATTCTGCTCATTTCTTTAAATTCTGTGGCGTTGTAGTCCTTTCTTTAGCTAATCCAAATATAAATTTGCTGTATTATGACTACAAATGAGACCAACATGCAATTTACATTGCAGCCAATCAGCATTCGTGTTATTGGCGCGAGTCTCTTTCGGATTGTAGCACAAACCTAAAACGGATTTTATTCTTCATATATGGGGAAGTCCAAGTTTAGCGATACTTGACTTGAAAAAACTGAATTTATGGCTTAGTTGATGTTGTGATAAATTTAATTCATAATGGTCTTAAATTTGACTTGGTGAAACCTGCAGAAACCCTGAGTTTGTACTTAATAGTATAAATATATGTTCTGGGATTCAGAGCATATATGTTTGCACAAACTGAGTATATGGTCTCATACTTAGTATGACTTTAGACTTTACACTCCTTATACTCTGAATATAGTAATGCAGTCTGCATTCAGATTATATGCTCTATGACAGGTTCATGGATTTATACAAAACTGAATAAATTGTGTTCGATCCCAAGTCAATTGGAGATTATAGTTCTGTTGCCATACATGGCCAGGACATCAGGTCACATCTTACAAATATACTTCGAAGTATATGCTTATGAATTCTGTGAGGAGGTACAGGGTCCCTTTGTGTAAGCACAATCGCTACAAACATTTGTTTGTCCATCTGTCAGTTAAACTGATTAATGGGCCACTCTTGGAAGATAGACAGAAGGGTAGTGAGGCACTCCCATAACTGCAGGTCTTCTCCGACCGTATGTTTGATGGTAATTTCTGTAATTAGGTTTGTTTTGAGATGTATGCCTTTGTATTTTTGCAGTTCTTTACAGAGTGGATGGCTTTGTGACTAATTTGCTTGTTTGTTTTTATCTCAGGCTGATGTTTGCATTTGTGTTCTTATTTTATGTGTTTTATTGTGATGATTGGTTTTGATGTAGCAATTCCCTTAAAGGAATACAGTGGTGCTCATAAGTGTATGAACCCATGCTAAAGTTGACTAAAAAGAGGAATAAAAAAAAATCTAATTTTAAGTAAAATAGCCCCACATCATCACATACCCTTCACCATACCTAGAGATTGGCATGGGGTACTTTCCATAAGATCATCTCTCAATGCAAATCAAACCAGCTATTAGACTAACTGTAATAAAACCATGCCAATCTCTAGGTATGGAGAAGGGTATGTGATGATGTGGGGCTATTTTAATTCCAAAGGCCAGGGGAACTTTATCAGGATGCATAGTATCCTGGATCCATGAAATAACTGGACTTTAAAAATAAGAATCCGCCTGCCTCTATGGGAATTTAACATAGGGTTGTGTATACTTATGCCCTCTGTATTTTAAGTAAGAACATGTATTTATTTACGTTACATTATTCATTCACAAAGAAAATTGGTGTCCTTAAAGGTTGGATTTTTCCTCATTTTTTTAATTAAGGCATTAAGATCAATTTCCAAAAAAATATTTTTTTATTCCTCTTTATAGTCAACTTCAGCATGGGTTCATAAACTTATAAGCACCACTGCACTTCACCCTCGAAATGATCATGTGTACATCAATTACTCAGCCTGTGTTACCTTGGGGTTTTAAAGAAAAGTGGTTGTTTTTCTTGTATAGCTCCACGGTGAACGAAGAATTAAAAAAAAAAAAAATCTTTGTTCACCGTGGAGGCATGCGAGAAAAACACATTTTTCTTTGGATGTGGATCTTTTTTTACCTACCTATTCAAGGAAACACGGGTTGAGTAATTGATCTCTTTGAGGGTGAAGTATTCCTTTGATCCAAGACAATTTTTTCTGTGAGACAGACAACAAAGTAACCTTAACCTCTTAGTGAGAAAGCAAATAAGCATATATCCCAAAATTACTTTAAGTACGAGTGTGCAGTGTGGTTGTGAGGTTAATTTTAAATATAAATTCTAGCAAAAAAACCCGGCATCAACACATCTCTCTTGTTTTTCGTTCCTTTTTCTTCAGTCCCCCCTCTGGCCGCTCTCCCACACCTCAACCTCCCAGGTCTGGCCCCCTTACCCCCCCTACCCACCCTACCCATGCTTCCGTCCCAGCTGCCTCCTCTCCTCCCTCAGGGAATGGTCCCCCTCCTGCCCACCTCCATCCCCGCTCCCACAGCCTCGGTCACAGTCACAGCAGCGCCTATGGCCGAGCCCGCCGCCAACCCCACAGTCGCCACGGAAGCGGCCTCCACGAACGCCACGGAATCACCGGCCCCCACGGAAACAACACTAACGTCGTAACATGGGAAAGAAGATCCCACTTGCCATTAAACCAAAACACACACCCGGTTTCTCTCTCTCTCTCCCCCCCCCCCCCCCTCCGTCTGTCTTTCTTTCTCTGTGTTTTTCTATTTATTTGGCCAAGAGGACAGGCAGACAGCTGCACCAGTTCAGACACAGAGGTCGGCATGCTCCAGGTATGGGTGAGGAAGCTTGTGAGGAGCTTGTACATGAAAGTCGATGGAGAATTAATAGATATTTAGAATGGAGGATATTTGATATTTGGAGGTCTTTATTACCAGATTGTCATGGAGCTTGTCAAAGCCACTGTATGAGGAGGACGAGGTGTACTCTTCGGTTTGTAGTTTGCTTCGCTCTTCTGCTGTTACAACAAGGCAAAGAACTAGCTTCAGACTTTTCCCTTTCTGATCTGGCAAGCCTCTGTGTTTTACACTTATGTTTTTTTATATATGTATAAACAGTGTATGGGGCTGAACGATGAATCAAATTGAGTGAATTCCTTATATTATAAATGACTCAGAATGGAACAACTAATGACACCTAACTGGAAGCTGAGCTCGCAGTCCAGTCCAGAGGTCATTAAACTGGTCATACTGGAATAAACCAGGACAAAGATATTAGAAGTGGGCCTACAGTAGAAAAACATCCTTCACTGCTGCTTAAAACATAGGTTAAAGATAAAGGTAAATATGAATTAATGTTATAGATTTTTGGTCTTAACATCCAGCCCGTATATATGTAACCCTTTATTATGAGTTAATTAAACCCCTGAACAATAAGATTAATTTGATTGACATGTATACATTTTTGTTGAAATTGCTGTATGAGTGTCTCCACCCAATGAATGAATCTGCATTATTTTGCACCACCTTTTGTGTTTTGAAATGATTAGTCTGTCCCTTTGTATGTCTCCATTTATATCCAGAACGACAGTATCCATCTCTACTACACAGGGATGGTAAGAGCCTGAAGGCCATGCCAGAGGAGACAGATGTTTGCAGTTACAAGAAATACTGAGTAGGGTGTATGTGCTTGCTGCTGGGTGATCAGTAGGTAGGGTGAAACATGGGTGCAGGGGTATTAATTACACAGTGCGTCTCCTCCTGGCATGGTCAAAGCAATTTGGTAGGCAGTGATGCAGTACAACCACAAGGTGTCACTGTAACAGAACTTGATGAAAACATCTACACTGTGCACAGTGTGAGCAATAAAGCCAAATTAATTTTACATGATGCCTCTGTGTGTCTTTAAACCGTGTTTGTTGCTAGTCTTTTACAGTCTCAGTCCCCTCGTACACAAAAACGACAAAAAAAACAAGACCGTAAAGTTGTAATGAAGAGTGAGAGCGCACACAGTAAAGTCTGTCTATGAAAAGCCAAAAGGGTCTAATTAACCTGCTCAAGTGCCTGTCCTTAACACAGACTGGTGAAAAAGGCAGGTTACACTGATCACCTCCAAATTACAGGTGATAAATGAACAAAAAGACAGATGGAAAAATAAATGGTGAATAATTGTAAATTCTGGTGCAAAATAGACAAAACGTGTAAAACAATGTCGAGGAAGTCAGAAATAGTAAAGAACAAATGAATGAATAAATCAGATAAAATACAGAAACAAAGTTAGCAAATGCCTGTATAACTTGTAAAGGCATCAATGGTTATAGATGTTTCAAGTATGAGATTAACCGTGGTATGGGAGCAAATAATAGCTGTAATAATTTGAATTATATAAGCAATTAATTGTGAGATTCAATCACCACTGAATATTGAAATTTAAATGCCACTGAATGTATTGCAAACACCATCTATCTGAACTGGGATCCCTGGTAGCCTTGATGTTCAAGATTGAATATATCATGAATCTTGATGACAGTTCGAGGTATAATTTTTCAGCAAATCCAGCACTGTAATACCTCTGACTACTGTGACAAACGGTGTCTGTGAAGTTGTGTATAAAGAATTTGTGTATATTCTCACACATACTGTAGATATCACCTTCCTGTGCTCCACCTTATATTAAACACTTCTAGTCACGATGCATAACCCGCACAGAAAATATGGGTCACACTGCAGGAACTAAGACTTGTAAGGCAATTTTTATTGCATATGAATGACATGGCCTAGCATTGCAACCCCATCGCTAATGTAATCTGACACGTAGCTTGCTAACGTCTGTACTTGCATCTGTCTACACACGGCTCGTGGTATTATGCACTTGATGCTAGCACCCATTTTCTACTGTTCTTTTGTCAAGTAGAAGAGAAATTTAGACAGAAGGGGAGAAGTTTGTTTTATGCCTTACTGCACTCAAGTTGATAAAATTACAATTTATCAAACTGGACACACTTTACCTGTTCCATTGCACTTCATCACTTGCTGTGGGAGCAGTAAACCGTGAGCAGGTACTTCCTGCAGTTTAATCTGCCTATCAGGTTACTGAAACTACATCACTGTTTGGGTTTTTTTGTTCATCTAACGGCTCGCACATAAAAAAAATAAATTAAAATTAATTAAGACTTTTAATGCAGGCAAGAGTGCAGTGAGAAGATAAGACACCACAACTTGCTGTTAACTTCTCCCACTTGTCTTTTTATCGGACATCTAGTTGCATGCGTGCTTTGGGCAGAGTTCAGGTTAGCTTGTATGTGAGAGGGTTTTTATAATGCCACACACAGGTACAGGTTGGTGTTTTATTTACACGACAACAACATTTGGATATATCCACTTGCTTTCTAGCTGCAGTGAATCATGCTGCAACACAGCCAAACTGGAGCGTGCCCAGTTCTACTGGCATGAACAGGTGTGGTCAATTCTCACTACACAGCATACTGGGACTTTGCTCCATATAAGGTCTGTTGAACTTGTACATGAAAGTAAACAAAAACCTCATGTGGACAACGTGTGCGTGCGTGCGTGCGTGCGTGCGTGTGTGTGTGTGTGTGTGAGAACGTGTTGTTCCTCTTAACACAGTTCAAGTATGCGAGGTGAAAACCATTCGCACGTTAAAAACTAAAAGCAACATTTATAGCAGCAAACTGAGAACAGCTTTCAGGAGGAGAAACAAATAAACGGAGCAAAGTGAGACACTGGGAAGCAAGGATAAGCCTCATTATTATGTATTTGCTAGTGAGTAATGTCTCCTGCACATGAAATGTACACTAAATTCTGTGTCCCGACAGCTGATCAAGTCCCTCAGTTCAATCCAATTCTCTTCAGGCAGGTTGAGGACATCAATGACAACATGGTACTGTAATACTCTGCTGTTTGAAACATTTTGACTCTCATCTGAACAACGAAAATGGATTAAAACAGATTTACAGATCCACTTCCTGTAAACCCAGTTGTAGATCTGAATTGCTTTGCAACTTAACGAAAATGTGAACTGAGGATTTGGCTAGTGATAAGTTCAGAACAAGCCCACGCTGTAGTACTTCATGCCAAATTTATAAAACCAGATTAGCATTATCTGGACCGGAAGTGCAAATCAACCCCAGAAATTTAATCTGGAACTATTTTTTTCACATTTAAGTGAATCCCCATCATGTGCAGAGGGACTTCAAGGGTAAATTCAATGACCCCATCGCTTTGTACCTCATAACAATGGATTGCAGAGTATACTTGAGCAGGTAGCCCATATTTAATACACAGACACTCATACCATCTCTGCAACACACACCTGTTCACCCCTTTCTTCTGATCCCCGCTGGTCAACGCCACCCTCATATCAGCAACAAGAGAACATCTATAACAGTGGCTTTATGCTGAAGAAATTCTAAGCCATCTTGTGAAGTGTATTATGATGGGCTAAACGAGGTGGACAGGGCATCTAGGAGCTCCTACAGCTGTTGAAATGTCACCTAAGGGGCTTATTTAATAAAGTCCATAAAGAAATCCTCTAGATTCATCATCTTCTGGCTCCAAACAATGCCGAGCCTGTCTTTCTATTCTTGCCCCTCTCTCTTTCCTTTCTATTTTCCAGTTATGTTCTTTCCCCTATCTCACGCAGTTGAGTTCAGGGGCACAACTCTGTACAACATATGCAAAGTGAGTATCCCACTTGTACTTCTTAACTCTTTTCCATCTCATGCTCTACATTTAATTCCACTCTGTTGCTTATTCGACCATTTGGGAACAGCTCAGGTAAAAAAAAAAAAAAAAATCCACATCCATTATCCTCAGATTCCAACAATCCTGCCTTGAGATTGGCCAGAGGGTCCTGTCAGTTATGTTGAGAGAGCCAGTCAGTAGGTAGAGAGAGATGAGGCGGAGGGCTGCAGGGAGCCGGAGGAGTTTGAACGTCTCATGTGAGGGAGGAGGTAGGAGTCCGAGCACAGTTGGTGAACATCGAACCGGTCCTCCTTGCGGTAGGCCAGACAGCGCCGTATAAACGCCTGCAGAGCAAAACATTATGAAATGAGCTGCAGGCTGGGTGTGTGTGTGTGTGTGTGTGTGTGTGTGTGTGTGTGTGTGTGTGTGTGTGTGTGTGTGTGTGTGTGTGTGTGTGTGTGTGTGTGTGTGTGTGTGTGTGTGTGTGTGTGTTTGTAGACTCATATTTACTTAGAGATACTGTACCTTTTGTTAAATTAGTAGCAAACACTGGGCTTTAAACTGTTCTTTTTATAGCGACACGTTAGAGATGATTCAGATATTCCAGCATGTGCCAACGTGTCATTGGATAGCCCAAATAGTTTGAAAGCTCTGGAGGACATTAATACTTAAATTAAAGTAAAATTGCAACACACCAATGTCTCAATTCAGTTATTCTTACACCTACTAGGGATTGGGGGAACCATAGACTGTACTGTATATAAAGATGGACAACACATCTCCACTTCCTCCTACTGAATAAAAGTGAAGCCAAAATATCCCGGATACGGGCAATGCCATCTTGTAATTTTGGAGCCAGAGACTGCGCAGTAGTGATTGGGTGGTGGAGCCACAGTATCAAAGTCCCGCCCATTCACCCGCCCGACCAATCGCGAGTCAATCACAGCAGTTTCACCCTGTTTTTATAGCATCAAATAACTAATAAAAAATGAACACTTTAACAAACATCAGCTTGATCAGCTACCTAAAACTACAGGAACCATCTCTGGGTAAAATGTATTTGATGTGTACTTTGATTTTTTAGTTTGTCCCATCTGCTAACATGGAGGGGGGGGGGGATTTATGACCTATACTGCAGCCTGCCACCAGGGGGCGATCAATATGTTTTGGCTTCACTTATCCAGTCTATATGCATCAACCCCTGGGCAGGATGATGATATATACTTAAGTTGTTCATACTGATGTTACCAGCCATTTAATGTCCCTGGTTGTGTTTTGACATATTACTCAGAAGGGCTGCTTTATGGCATTTTTGGATTGACAGGATTTTTTGATATTTCAGGTATTTAATTAACTGGACCCCAAAACAGACATTCCCATGTGACAAGTTAAGCTATAAATGTTTCTTTATAGTTGAAATTAGAGAAATTGACCATATCAGGATATATAGAAAATTGAGAAAGATTTTATCCATAGTGTCCACTCCTTAATCCTTTTATGCCAATAGTTGGTTTAAGGTAATGAGAAGATGCTATTTACATGGTAACTTGTAAGTCAAAATATCAACTTGATTGGATTAATACTGGAATACTGCATTCAATATAAAACATAGCCATCATGCAGTCTGAGAAAACTAGCAATGACAGTAGTTACACGAGTGGAAATAACTGGAGGTGTCAAGCATTTCTAAGCAGAATGTGTACAGTAAAACCAGCATACTGGTCCTTGTCTCAATACACATACAGTACACACTGATGTGTGTTACCTTGGCCTCTGTGCTAGCCTGTGGTTTGGCAGGGAACTGGACCTCTGTGGCTTTGAGGATGGTGTTTTCCTGGAGAATATCCTGCTGTGACTGGTTGTGACCAAACGGCTGGGAAAACAAAACGCATCAAATCACCAACAATCCGATGTCTTTTACATCGCTTCAACGATTGTAACTGGAACCTGCACAACTAATTCACTAAGAAGAAATCTCTAATGTACAAAATCTTCTTTTTTCCCCGCCACAACTCAAAGCAATGCCTCTGAGACGGGACCTGAGTGGCCCGACACAGTCATTGTATCCATGTTGAACAAGCTACTGAAGGTGTACAGTATATGGTCTTGTATGAGTTCATTAGCCTTCTCCAAAGTGTAGCAGGTGATGTTTAGTGTTGTACCTTGCGTCCGTAGAGGCACTGGAAGAAGATCACTCCCACGGACCAGACGTCAACCTTGTTGGAGATTTTAGGTGGCTCCTTCCCCACTACAAAACACTCTGGAGGAAGGTACCTGAAACACACACACACACACACACACACACACACAGAATGCAATCAATGTCATACAATGTAATATAGAGTTCATACACATTTTTTCAAATCAGACTCCTAGACTTTCCTATGATTATTTCATACCGTACAAGTGGTAGGTATTTAAATGTACCATACGTAATATGTCTGCCGTTAGGGGTCTCTCTCAATCGAAACAGACTTTTTGATGACAAAGGTTATACGACGCCATTGACAGGCGACGAAACGCTTCGTGTCATTGCTTAAAATTGCAGATTGCTCTGGGTTTGAACATTTTTGGGATAATGTAAGTACACAACTAAACAAAATGTATAACAAAGGTATAGTCGTTTTTAGACATTTTAATGCAGAAATATTACATGCGATATATATTTCAGGTAATTCCTTGACTATTACTTGCGCAATCCACTGCCCATAGTAATGAGCGAATAGTACGGGATTCTGCGATTTGCTACAAGAAAATGGTCAGAAATACAATAATGTGTGTTGAACCTTAAAGACCGACCATAAAAACCCACATTACTGTCCTCCTGCGAGGGGTATTGGTGTGTGCGTGCGTCTTACCAGTAGGTGCCTGCTCCCTGTGATGTGAGGTCCATCCCGTCCACACCATAGTTATCATCATCCATAATCTTTGATAGGCCAAAGTCTGTGATTTTGATTTCTCCGCACGCAGTACCATCCACCAATAAGATGTTACCTGCACACCACACAAGACGGTGAGACTCAGTAAAGTGTGTGTGTGTGTGTGTGTGTCAGAGTGATTGACACAAGATCAGGTTTAAATTCAGGGAATGATTAGTTTGAACTACAGCAGCATCACCAACTGTACTGCACTGTAAACGGTTTTCATCAGATTCCAGTTGTATACCAGACTGATCTCATGAAGTGGCGTATGTATGACACGCCAATTCGTATGCCAGTATTGCCGTGTTATCAAGACGCATACTCGCCGTTTAGCGTGTTTATCAACGCCGTTTGGCCTCCATTGACTTACATTACCTTGCGATTGCGCGTGAATTTACGCCGAAGCGAGTAGTATGAAAGGGCGAAAATCCGCGTGGGGAGGTTGGTCGTGGTGGAGGATGGGTCAAACACAGGACTTTTACCCAGGAGGGCGGCGATCATGTCCCGCGTGTGACGTTTTCGTGGCCCGTGTGTGATGTTTCCTTTCCACGTTTGTTCCTTTCCTAAACCCAACCGGTTGTTCCTTTCCTAAACCCAACCGGTTGTTCCTTTCCTAAACCCAACCGGTTGTTCCTTTCCTAAACCCAACCGGTTGTTCCTTTCCTAAACCCAACCGGTTGTTCCTTTCCTAAACCCAACCGGTTGTTCCTTTCCTAAACCCAACCGGTTGTTCCTTTCCTAAACCCAACCGGTTGTTCCTTTCCTAAACCCAACCCGAGTGTGACGTTTCCTAAACCCAACCGTAGCCTCGCGATAACACGCCATATGGCTTTAGAAAGTGGCCTGTATGTTGATGCTGTGACGTTGCAGACTGCCGTCCGCTGTATACAGCGTAGACATACACGCAGATAGCTCAAAATGCGTACAGATAACACACCACTTGGCTTTAGGAAAGTGGCATGTATGTTTACGCAAAGTCATGATGTGTATACATTTAATGCTATGTATGTTTTATCCAAAAACCTATGGAGCACGTGACCCACCAGGTTTGAGGTCGTAGTGGATGATGGGGGGTTTGATTTCGTTGAGGTAGCGCAGGGCGCTGACAATCTGCATGACAATGGAGCGTGCCTCCTTCTCCGACATCAGCTTGTTTTGCTTCAGGTAAAAGTCCAGGTCGTTGCCTTCGCAGAACTCCAAAACTGTACAGAACCTGGGAGAGCAGAGGACAGGATGGACACACGGTTACATACAGGAGAAAAACATCTAATCCAACAACTGAATGTGAACAAATCAAGGTCAACACTATCATCAATGTATTGATCCCGAAGCAGAGATCAACTGCTTATCCAGTTTCTTTTAAGAGCTGGAAGGACTAAAGGCTAAGAGGAGACATTTCCCTTCCCCTTCCTCCACATAGGAGGTCAGGGGTCGGAGGCAGGGCTTTCTGCTACTGAGTGAGCCAGACTTAAGTTTCCAGTCATGAGTGTGAGCTACTCAGTTCCCCAAGGAAAGCTTTACCAACATGGTACAATATGAGCTGGGCCTACGCTCAACCTTTGTACTCAACATAGAGACGGGTTCATCTGTTATCTGGACAAATATCGGAACTATGGCTACCACATTCTTTAACTCTCTTTTGGGTACGGGTGACTGAAGTTCACATGCTTAGTTAAAGGGTAACTACCGTTTTTGTGTCTAAGTGACTGATAGGAACAACAATCTTTGAAATTGGTCCAGTATTAAGCAAGATCGCTGCAGTCGGCAGCGGTGTTACAAGCTACAATGCACAATAGGACAATTGTCCAGCTTGTATTTACCTTCACAAAAGTGCTGGTTTTGCCACTGACAGGCTCAGATTAATATTCTAAATGTCTGACAATATTATGGAAAGGATTTCTAAGGAGGTCGACCCTTCTGTTAAAGAGTAAGATCCTTTTTTCAAACATATAAACATCCGTTTATATGTTTCGCGTTTGCTAAACCCACCAGACTCCATGTAAATAAACAGTAATTTTAGCATCGCAAAATACACTTCATTCAAAGTCGACAGAAACAAAATAAAACTATGAAAAGCCATTTTGGGTCATCTTCCCACTTTTCCAACCATCACAACTCTAGTTTTGGTTGAAATAAACACGTAGTTTACCGATTTACATGTAAAAATATGTTGGCTCTATACACGCTAAAAGTATTGCTTTTTTAAATGAAGTCTGGTGGGTTTAGCGCTAGCGACCTTAGAGCTGTTTCTGGGTAAACAGAGAGGTGTCAAAGAGGTTTTAAAGATCTAAAAGAACTCCTATTGTACGGGCATGTTGATGCTGAATCATGCATTTTTCTGTGAACTGCTTTTACTATTTCCCAATCTGAACACCCCTATGATGTATGCTGTTACTTGTAGCAACCACTGACGTAGAGCCTTCAGGCAGAATTCAAACAACTCGTGCATTATTGGAATATTTACTGGGTAGGGCCTTTTCTCAAGGTTTGAATCTTACTGATGTGCACCACGTTTTTTCAAAACCGCTGTAAAAATGTTTAACCCCGTGCTGGGGGATCAACAACCTCAGGATATTGTCAACCCAGCAGGGCTGCAGCTGGCAGAGGTCAAAGGTGACTCACGTGTCAGTATCCAGAGAGAAATAGTCGTATAGTTTGACTATTCTGGGATGGTCCAGCTGCTTGTGTATCCGGTACTCCCTGCATGCATGCCTGGAAGGAAATAAATGTCAACGTAGTGTGCGTGTAGCGGGGGAAACAGTTTGTTTTTGTGTATCTTAAGTTGTGTTTGTGTATATGAGACCTACTTGTGGTAGTTCTCCTTTTTCTCCTCTCTCCAGTTCTTGTTGAGTTGGTGGATTTTAACAGCTGCGTATCGCTGCTCAAACAAGTCAAAAGCCTGAGTGTGACAAGAAAATGCACACGTTTGTCTCCAATATTTTGTAGAATAGGGAAGAAAAAAAAAATATTCCAACTACACAGACATTACCTTATAGACTTCACTGAAACCGCCCCTGCCCAGCAAGTGCAGCAGCAGGTACCTCTCATTCAGGGTAGGATGGTCTTTAAAACTGTGTGAGGAGACACAATATGGTTTGTTTTATGGTTGCTTGTATCCGACTCTTGTTATCTTGTAAACAAGCACTTTGCAAAGATGATTTTTATTGCACTTCCATATTTTTACATCTATGTCTTTCAACTATAGAAGACAGTTCTGTTACTTAAATGTTTTGGACTGACAGAGTAAACTAAATGTCTTGAGAATGGAAAAAGATTATGATTTACACCTATTAGGCGGGTTTTTAATCCCAGTCTTAACCATTATGCTATTTGGCATGTTATGGTACTGTATTTAGAACGGACTTACGCCGAGCTGTCCTCGTTGTTTATCCTCTTCAGCTCTCTGATATGGAGGTTCCTCACCCGCTCCAACCGCTCCAGTTCCGCCTGGATCTCAGCTTCCTCCTGCATAAATACATCATATGAGATCCTTTTCCTGTGTAAGGATTCATGCACCTAATACACATGTATACAATCAAACAATTTAGGACTCCAGCGGCCATTTAAAACTGAATGCATAACCATCTATGCATTCTTTTGATTAGAGTTTCAGTGTTTCAATGTACATTTTGGCCATTTCACTAGATAACAATGCTTTATGGTCACAATATGTTGTTATCGATTACATTTTTTTTGTGCTACTGACCTTCTTCAGATGTCCAAGGCGAAGCTTGAAGATCTCTTCCTGCTCGTGGTACTCAGCGAGGGTCAGTCTGCCAAAATACAGACAACTCAAAATCTCCAGGCAGAAAAGAAATCTCAAAAAACTCACTTCATTTTGGGCTGCAGGAGTGATGATTATTCAACTCAAAGTCATTTTCCAAGGATTTATTTAAGCCTCCGATTGAAGAGGAACTGGGAAGAAAAGGGTATCTAAAAAGGAGGCCTGTGATGTATTGCTCCTAAAAGTTCTACAGTCAAAAATATAGAAATGGGACAATCATCCCTCTCATTCTTTATGGTCCAGCATCCTTCAGTTTTACATTGACGGTATGTAGCCATTTCAGTGTACTTACAGTTGGGGCAAGGAGGGCTTGAGGAAGGGGTCAGAGTCATTGCCGTTGACCACCTTAGTTTTGCGCTGCTTGGGTTCAGAGGTGGAGGCCACCGAGAGGGAGGGAGATGCAGGGTTTGGAGGCTTCCTCTTGGCCAGCAGCTTCCTCTGTCGCTCTATCTCCTCCCTCTGCTGGTTGATGCCCTCCTGTTGCCTGCACAGAGAAGAGGACACAGAGGCGTTGGGAATGGGTCTTATGGGTAGTGCTGTAGCAGACAATAAACAGCCTTTCATATTTTTTGCACCTAGCTGTGAAGTGAAGCATGCACAGAATATCCACTCAAAAGCCACTGTATTTCTGACCCTGCAACACGGTGTAAGAGCGCAAAGCTCAATGCAAAATCTAAAAAGTAATATGCTGAAATGCATGTCATTGGATAGAACACTATGCATGAGTTTGCAGTCTCTCACTTGATCAGGTTCTGGAATGCGTATCCGTCCGTCCACTGCTCCGTGTAGGACGCTCCGTGTCTGACAGTGGTGAAGTGACCGAGACGGAGACGGTCCTGCATGCTCTTCTCACGACACGACTGCTTCTCCTGGGTGCTCTGCTCACAAAAACAGGCAGACATTAGAAAAACAAAATGTGAAAAGTGACAAGCCCTCACCTATAACCTCTCTCAACCCAGACTAAATGTGTGCTTCATTTTATAAGTTAAATACATATTAAAGCCCCATTCAGGAATATTTCAATATCACTGGATCACTTGACTGTACTTGATCACTTGAGCTGCACTGTTGGTGCAGCTCTACGCTCCAGCCCAAAATGGTGGAGGCCTAGGGGAAACATGCAAATATCTACCAACCCAAAAACCGAATTTTCCCCTAAGGATTTGCCCAAAGCAGAGCTAAAACACCAAAGAATATTGGACCTTTTGTCAGAAAAGGCGTTGCTCCATATCTGTTGCATGTGTAAGTACGCACGTTTCAAATCTTTTACATCGCCAACACATTAGGTGTACAAACATGACAATAGGGCAGGGCGAATTGACAATATACAGTATATCGTCAAAACAATATAAAAATGTCTATGAGATATATTTTTCTACATTGTTTCTATTGCGACGGCGAAAATCAGCGGCCAAACGGCGTTACGTCATTTGGACGATGCTTTACATTCTGTTACTTGCACGTGGTTTTTTTTTCTTTAACCAAATGTACAGTGAACACACAAAAGGGTGCATGCATGCAAAGACAGATACCTTCTCTACAAGCAGTTTCTTGCTCATAGTGATGCACTTATTGAGCCTCTCCTTGTATTTCTCCAGGAGTTTTTGCTGTTCATCTATCTGTCTCCGCAGGTCACAGTTAGCCTGTAAAGGAAAGACAGCAGGGACTGTATTACGTTTGGTTGTGTAGTAGAGTTTAGATTCTCGGCCCGAGCCCGAGCCTGACCTGAGTTATTTTCCGCCACTATCCTCGGGCCGGGCCGGACCCTTGATCAAGCAATTTTTTTTTTTTTATCCATTACCTATTCAGCCTAATTGGGTGGGGAGAAAGCTATGCCATAATCAGAAATATTATAAATATGTATATATAAGCTATATAAAAGTAACAAATGTGTACAAAATTTAGGCTGCAGTTACAAAATGCAGCACTTCATGCGCGGAGTCTCCTCCTCTCGCACGCATCACACCGGGCCTGCTGTGCTGTATTGTGTATCTTAAGTGCAACATGGAGCTTGAAGATGTACGTTTCTTCATTCGGATCCACTTGCGATCCGTTCCATTCTGAATAAACAAACAGCGCAGTTTACAGGCTTTGTCCTTTTTGCATTATTCTAAACAGATTTCTGCAGTTCAAACAACTCTGAATTGTAGTTGAGAACGTCAGTTATAACGGCCCACGTATTAAAAAAGTGTCGGGTTTAAAATCGGGCTCGGGCTCATAATTCCAGTTAATGTGTCGGGCCGGGCCGGTCTCGGACGCAACGTGCTCGGGCTCGGGTAGGTTCGGGCTTGATTTTTTGGGCCGATCTAAGCTCTATTGTGCAGGTATACACATAATACAAACCTGACCTGATAACCTGTTGTACATTAAGACAGTTGTCCTCTTATGCACTCTCCATCAAAACTCAGTTTATGGATGCTGGACTCACCCTGAGCAGGTCATCTATTCGCCCCTCTTTTTTTTCCAGGTCCAGACTCTTGTTGCTCTCCAGAGCAGCAAGTTTCAGGCCTGTTAACTCCGTCTAAAAGATTCAGACAGAGAGGTACCATTCAGAGGTATATCAATAAATGTACAATGAAGTCTGTCATGTGAGTGATTCATGTATGCGTCACATTACCTGGACACACTTGCTGGAGGAAGCTTTAGGATTGTGTTCCCCAAAACACAGACTTGTAGGAGAGGAGCTATTCTGCCGGACCTACAGACCAAGTGGTATTTTTTTTTTTTAATCTTGTAATAACACACAGAGACTCACATCCACCTCATGTGCAAATAGCCCATCAATAATACTTGTGTAAAGCATTCTACTGTTTGTGAAACACTCACGATTGAGCCTGGGGCAGAGTGTGAGTTCTGTGGAGAGCGACGAGTCGATGGAAGGCCTCTGACTGGACTGGAACCATTTCCACCCTGGAACTTTGCAGAGAACATGGGCAAACTTAAAAATTGGGTTCAAAAATAATAAGGATCATACCATTTTGGGAATGACGGGAGTTGCTGTAATACTCACGTCAAAGTAGTCGCTGATCTTGGGCCCACGTGTGGAAGTCTTCCCTGCATAGAAAATTGAACAAAGATTTAATGCAGAAATGCATAGATGCCTACATTATACTGATTTCTTGCAGGTGTCAGTCATACCTTGACTACTCTCTGAATAGGTTTCAGCTTTCCTTTTCCTCCCTCTGGACGATTCAGAGTGCTTCTTCTCCGGGGTCTGTGAATCGATATGAAATAAGAGAGAAAGAAGAGGCATAAATCCCTTGTGTTTTACCTAACAAAGCTGGTTTGAGTGGTGGTGTTCAGCAGGAAGAAAGAGTACATACTGAGTAGGCAGGGGAGCTCCCTCTTTTCAAATCAGAGTTCTTGGGAAAAAAAGAGAAGGAGAGGTGGAGGTAATGGGAGAGAGAAAGACAAGTAGGCAGTAGGCTTGCCGCGGTAGTAGATGTTTCCAGTGTTACAAGGTGGTCGAGCATACACCGATTACATTATTCGCCCACCACCCCCACCGTTGTTTTGTTTTTATAGAACTAAAACCCATGCAGTTGATTTTCGCGTGTCAGCGCCCACGTTCATCAAAAAAAAAAAAAAAACTAATTGTAAATCCTAAGCTTGTTGTCAATAATACTGCTCCGTATAGTGGCAGCAGCAGCAGCAGAGTCGCAGCACAGAGTAACAGGAGTCATGTAGAGAGTAGAGAGTTTACCGACAAGACAAAGCAAATATTCAGCAATATTTTAGATTTAAACCCAATGCTAATGGGGAGCCTGATAAGATTAATGAGGCAATCTGTAAACCGTAAACTCCGGCAGCCACCTTGCAGCCAGAATGCGCCACAGAACAACGGCATCCCTATTGGGCAGACCAAGGATGTACTGAGAACATGCAACTGTGTATAACCAGGCTTTAATTTTTTATATCTGTGTAATAAAGTAAGTAATATTTAATTTCAATTGAATTTGTTCGGTCTTTTCAAAATAAATTAACAGTCACCCATGCCCATTGCAAAAATGACTATGTCTGTGTGTGTCTTACCTCTGACTCCTTGTCGCTAGATGAGCCCAGACTGCCATAGCTGTGGTTAGAGGACTCATTGGCCAGACCCTGCACAGAGTGAGAATTTAAACAAATAAGTGAACAGATACAATATAAAAATAGTCTCCACAGGTGTATGGTGCTATCAAAGTTTTGCAACCTGATGAAATGTAAACAGTGAAACGAAGCCTGAGTGCAGTGTGACACGTCTGATAGGAATCCAGATCTTCAGTTGTTAGGTGTGTCACTTGGCTCTTTTCCACCACATGCCAATTTCCAGGAACGCTGCATCCTTTTTAAGGAAAATAGGAACTTTTACCTGCTTTTCCACCATGAGAACCTGGGTGTGGTTTTTATTTCCTGCCTCCAAAAATCCCCTGTTGCTCAAGCAGTACTTTCTGAGGGCCTAGGAACTATCATGGTGGAGTTAGTCACTAAAGTTAGTCACTGGCAAACATGAGCCTCAAGACTGCTACAACTTGTGTACGGCATTCTTTCTGATGCAAGCACTGGTTGTCGCTTCTATTGATATTAGAACTTGAGATTGGAGATTTCGTGTACTGACATATTGATACAATGCAGCCAACTTTTTGAGTAGTCTCAAAAAAAGTGTTGTCTTGTGAGCAAACATTGTGACTAAAACCGCGGCCGACTGTGTTTGTGTGTGTTGTGCGACGTATCTCAAAAACAAGGCTTCAGTTTTTCTGTATTGCGGTTACCTTAGCACCTCCACTGGTGCTCCCTGTGCTGCCTCCTGTGTTGCCAGTGACAGCTCCTGTGAACCTGGCCTCCAGCAGCTCCTGTCTCCTGGGGTCCAGGCTGTGCAGCTCCTCCATGGGGCCTGACACAAGGGGATCAACAGAGTAAGGTTAGACGCTTTCATTATTGTCATTACAAGCAAAACGGCAGTGACAAGTACAAGGAATCAGAGCTATTGAGCCCTGAACCTTTTCTCTGTGACCAAATTACGAAAAAGGAATAAAAATGGGCAAAGAGAAGGAACAGAGGACAGTATCTGGGGGAGGATTAGTGAAAATTAGAGTGATTACAGGATAAAAATAGAAAAATGTATTTGATTCAGTCAGCTGGGCAGTAGAGGTAGCTCTTTAAAAGATGCACTTTCATGCTACGATGGAAGATACTGCAGATGAGTGACACTGCATTTCTAACTTAAGCAGGAAGGTCATTCTCCCACTGGGAAGTCAGGAGGGAGAAGAGTCGAGGCCGGCCTGAGCGAGTCTCCCAGTTTGTCAGCACAAAAATCTTCAACCGGTCGAGCCCTTATATTTTCTCTCAAGTTAGACCGTCACAACGGCCTCATTGCACAGTGCTAAACTAGTCTGTGATATTTAGGGATCCCAATTCCTCCGAAGCCTTGCAGGTAGAGCACAACACCAGCTTTCCAGTTTTCTTTCAAAGTCACATCTTTCTACAAGCTGCACAGGCAATGAGGAATACATTTGGGCCTTTCAGCTGTAATGTCGCTAATTCAAAAGCTACACATGTGCATCAATGTTACTAATGCTGCTGAGACAAGACACAGCTTTTGTTTAAACAGGTCAAACTGCCTTTTGCCTAGTTTTACATTTACATTTCCTCATGATATAGCTAACCAGATTTGCAGATATCAGAGTGGTAGACCAAGCCATACATCTGAACTACAATATTCATGAAATGATTCTCACAGAAGCAGTGGCCTAAACATATATGCTGCCTGACGGGGCCTTGTTCTATGACAACTGGTTTCCAGGGAGAGACACACTGGTCCTCTGCTCCCCTGACTACTGCTGAAAGTGTTTGTTTCCTTATTGGACATTTCCTGGCTGTCATCTTTACATAGCTTCTGGCACAGGAGCAAGCCCTAAAAGGCATAATAGCCATTATGAAGCCCATGAGCAGTGAAACAGAGAGCAGAGCACACAACAAGGCCTGTGTGAGGTTATTTAAGGACAGCGGAGAGCTTAATTAATCCATACAGCTAGAGCTTCATATTACAGCATTATTTTGTATGTTAGTAAATTAGTATTTCACGTTAGACGTCTATGGTTGAAAATGAATTATTAAACGATTACCTCTGTACAGTAATCATAACGCATTTATGGTCGTTCTTACTAACTTATTTACATCATCGCTGTCTAAATAGTTTTAGAACATATCATGTCCTGTAATTGTTATACTTAGCTAGAAGAGTATAACTAATTGCTCCCACTTGTGATCACTGTTTTGTTTTGTCACATCACATTCAGCAATACCGAGTGAATAAAGTCTCAAACACATGTCAAAAAACAGATGCATCCAAACTGGCCAAAAGGGTAAAATCCAGGGCCTGCTCTCAAGTTTATAGCAGTGGGAGCATGCATTGCAATGCATTAATTGGATGCATGCATAGCTACGTTGTTTAATATCCAACTCGATGCTGTTGATAGGGGGGCATTTGCAAACTGCTACAAAAACACTGTTATCGCATCAACAGCTACGAGTAACAAGAAATCATGTAAGCTTACATACAAAACAAGCTAGCGCTTCCTTTGTGCAAACATGATAGCTTGCTGCTACTTAGACTGGCCATCAACTGATCTGACAGCTGACGTTTGGCTTCCAATTCACGGCATCAGTGAACTTGACATCCATTTTTACTTCAACAAACGTTAGCTCGACACGGCCAAAATAATCCACTTCTCCTGGAAAGGACACACTTTGAGGAAGAATATGAGTCAGTCGTACACTTGGCGAGCTAATTTACCTTCCTTGCTCTTTGCGGTCGCCGTTATATGTTGTTGAGAAATCGTTGGGGACGAGGAGAGCTGCGACCAAGATGGCGTCGCCTCCAAACTTCCACCACCACTTCCACTGTTACTTTGGACACTCATGAAGCCACTTTACCGCCGAGTGGAGCCAGCGTACACACTGCCGTTCGTGGAAATCCCAAACTTGCGTCCATCGATGACACCTGCTGTAGCCAAACAGCCCAGGAAACGTTGAGTCCTAGCGTTTTTGTGTTGCTAGACGTCTCGCATTTTGTGACCCGTGCGGGTCCTGCGGAGGAGCGGCTTCTTTAGAGACTCGCTGAAACGGATCCAATGTAACCTTTGCATGATGACCGCCCCGCGCGCCTGTCAGCATCCAGTTCGCGAACGGAGCTTTGATTCTAGTAGGCGAGGCTATCGCGAGGCTGGCGCGCACCTAGCAGCGCGATGGGGGATGGCATGACACAGAAACAGACACTGATCTGGGATCATTTTAACCTCCTTCAAACTAGCCATAGGTTGACTGTTAGGCACATCTCAGCGTCGACCTGAGAACAGCCTCTTGTTTTGGTGAAAACAACAAACACCCCGAAAAAAATGGCCGAAAGTTCTTGTCTGCTTGAGGAGAACGACAGAAAACAGGAAAACATGCGCGCGCATACACACAACATATATACGCACGCACGCATGCACACACACACACACACACACTTTATATATATATATATATATATATATATATATATATATATATATATTACATTATATATTATAATATATAATGTAAATGTATAAGTTATGCATAGATACACGTGTGTATGACTGAGTAGATGTGCAAGTTGGGGGGGGGGGGGGGAGGTGCAGGTGGGAGGATAGTGATGTGGTCTGGGCTATAAGGTCTTTTGTTCCAAATTTGGTGCAGTGCATCAAAATGCCTTTGCCTTCTTGTAGGGTAGCATACAAAAAACGCACACATACACAGACTCTTTAACTCTTTGGCCTACATCTTATTATTACACTCCTGTCTAATTTATTTTGAAAACAATACATTTCTTTAACATGAAAATACATTTACTGTAACCCAGACTGTGAGATGAGAGTTGGCAAATATGTGTCTTCCCTGATACAGACAAAATATGTAATCTATAATAGCCTAATTTGAAAAGTAAATTCTAAGGTAATTTCATTGGTTCAGATGAAGTATTTAACTGATAGTAAATGCACTGTAAGTACCTGCTCCACTTACAGTCACATTGCATCATGAAATAGACTGATACACAAACCATAATACTGCACCTCATATGCACCTGCCCATGGTAACCTGAATTTTTGGTCACATGGTTGCCATGGTAACAGAGCAATAGTCTTGACAGGCAATGAGGAGGGTTGTATAAGCAGTCTACTACATTACACTACTACGCGATACACAAAACACACATACACACACATACAGAGTAATGTCATTTCAGGAATGAAATAGGAGTTGTGTTATGAGGAAAAGGGGGACGAGTGACTGATATTTAAGCAGCAGTCAGGACATTCCAGGAGTTTCAAATTTCTAATGGAAAACTGTGAGTGTTGGCTGACATTTTGAAAACTGCCTCCAGCTTGTGTATAAGACATACAACTGGCCTACAACAATGATAGCCCTTCAAATTTATAATAAAAGTTTGAAAATACAAAGTAAAGTGAAAAAGAAGTAGTTGTACATATTGTACACAATATGGTATTTTCATAACTGTCTAAATTGTAATAAGCATTAAATCAGCATTCAGTTAAGAATACTCTAACTCTTCAAGCTTCAGAAATGAAATACTAAAACAAAAACTGAAACCATGTTTTCTGTTGAATTTGTTTCAACTGTATTTCACAGGTGTCAGAAAATAATCTTGCCATTTTTGCACATGGTGCACTAAAGTCAGCAGTTCTGGATTTTTAAGAAAAAGAGATGCTTTTCTCAACATTTATGCATGCTGTATACATTTTTTTTTATAATAGCCATGTTTTCCTCTTATTGTGATGGGTGGTATGCATTATTGAGGTAATTGATATCTGGTGAATTTAGATTATAATCAAACAATTGATAAGCATGATCAAGCATTAAGACATTTTTTTACCGACCTCAACTAACACACTTCAGATGATATCAACAAGTTCTCTTCAGTGACATGTATAACTGCTCTCTCTTTAGGTCTTCTTCAAAAGGGCAAAAAAAAGATATCTGATAAATTGTAACTCTCACAATGTGCATCAGGAAACATTACCTATATGTTTCATACTAAAAATGCTCAATATTATTCAGTATTTGTAGTACTTTGATACCCCCTGTAAACTCCCATAATAGGCCTTCTTCACAGCAAATAGTTTGACCTGTCATAGCAATCAAAGTCCATATGCAACAAATCACATTAATTACTTCTTCATTTCATTTAGTTGTCCAAGTAAGCCGTGCAAGTATGCCCAGAACCAGAGCCTTTGAACCTGGAAGTGGCACATCAGAATTGAATGCAGCCATAATTGTTGTCAATTACACCTGTGTAACATGGTAAATGTCAGCTGTGAAAATTACTTATGCTCCGTAGGGGACATGACTCATTTTTCTTGTGCTGTTGGCTGCTCGATTTTCCTGAACAAAATAGCTGGAGAGGAAAACACTCCATTAAAATAGGCACACCTATTTCACCATTTAGTTTGGCACAAACCATATTGCTGGGACTGTAAGAAACTGCCCATTCAATGGCAAATTCAGTCACAGTACATACACATATCCCCTTCCAATTACCTAACTTTCACGGCCCAACAACACAGATTAGAGAAACAACATGTGTTAAAGAACAATTGGCCAATTGGTTAATCACGTCTCTAATGTTAATTGTCATCACAATTTGTGCTCATTGTATTTTAGTAAATAATATATTGTGTAGACACCAAATATACAGCACAGGCCCCATAATTTTTGTTTTAAAAATGTATGAAAATATGTACATTATTTTAAAATTTTCTTTTGAGGACCATAAGATAAACACAATAGACATTAATAGCCATTTTCACACTGCATTCTCTTAGCCCAGGGTTAACCTAAGCTGGGCTATACGATTCACACTGCACTTCTACCAGCCCTCGGTCAAGTGTCAGTTGGACACGTAACTAATGTTAAAATTAGCTAGCTCCCATTTCACACTGGCAACTTTTAGGCCCAGGCTTCTTCAATCAGTTTGATTTTCAACACAAATTTCATATAATATCTAATATCTTTTAGGCTGCATGTGTACAGTGTGCAGAAAACGGTATGTCCATAAAATTACAAAGTATAATGGTCTGTTAACATGCATTTCATGTCTCTTAATAAAATCATAAATGGGGGGCATCATTGTAAAGAAAAAAAGAGGAACACATGGGACTAAAGGGTGAAAAAAATGAAAGAGTGATGAAACTTTAAATGTGTAATACAAACCAGTATTTGTGAAAATAGTAATTCTGGACAATAAAAGATATGAAAACATCAAATTAACTTAATCTACTGTAGCTAAATGAAGTAGGAGCAAGAACATGTATTTGTTCTTCTGTAACTGCGATAGTTATTGATAAATCACTGTTAAATATCTTAAGATAAATTACTCAGTGATGGACATGTTAAAAGTTGATACCACTAAATTTACGACACGTTAGGAATTGCAGTCAAGACAAAAGAAAATGACAATATGACACTTACATTTTAATATCTCTATCTTGTCTCTATCTTGTTTAGTAGAAGCAATCTCTATTGGGGACAAATGTGCCATTTAAAGTACACAAATACATATATTGATCAAGAGTGCATATAAATCACAGCGGCTCAGTCTATTCTTTTGCCCTTGAAGCTTCAGGAAAACATGGTATTCCTTGTTCGAAAGGCCTCCGTCTGCCTCTCGTACATGGTGACATAGGATCTAAGAAGGTCCTCCATTGTGTTGGCCTGAAAAGGTAGGAAATGGAAGTCTTTGTCAGAAAGTGTTTAATTTCAAAATCACTTCTCATGGACAGACTTAATTATAGAATAACGTGTCCTGGCTTGTTCTGCAAGAAAAATTTGGACATTATGAAATTTAATTGAAAAAAACAGCCGCTCACCTGAGGGGTTTCACAGACAAAGATGTTGCCCCTCACCAGGGTGCCGATGGTCATCTCGAAGTAGCCGTTTTCGCTTTGGTACTCTGTGATGCGGCTGAACGGGTGCATGACCAGCAGCTCCTAAAAGGATTACAGTATGATTAAGATACAATAAGATGTGATGGTTTTTACCAACAAAGACGAACCCAACTAGGTTAGCACAAAAATATCACAAACTGTGAAATACAGTGAAATAAAATACTACCACACAAAATGACAAGATGGAACATATATTTAAACTATTAAGGAAGAGGATACATATCAATAAACATCATTTAAGACTTACCTTTGTATTTGGGTCTGATAAACTGACACCTTGCTTGCTGATGGCGATCAAAACTGTATTTGGGTAGCTAGGTTCACACGTTTGCTGCAAAGTCAAATGCAAATGAAATCATAAAGAAATCATATAGTTTCCTCAAATTGTAGTCTGCCAACTTTGCTGTCACTTAATTCTGGCGACTCACTTTAACTTCAAAGAAGGCACAGCCGAAGGTTGGCCAGCCCGAAATGCCTTTCAAGAAGGCAACTTTGGCCTCCTGCAAAGTCATGCCACTCTGCTTGTTGTAGGCAGAGATTATGTGCTGCAAGTAGAACATAAAGCAAAGAGAGAACTACTCAGTGGACATCCCTCACCCTGGACGCACTCATATACTGTAAACTAGCTCTCTCCTGGTAAGATACTTTTTTTTTTGATGAGAAATTAACATGTCATACATTTCTGCACTGCCTCTGTACATTCCTTCCTTTACCTTCTTCCATTCTTCAGGGGACATGATTTTTAACTGGTCAGCAGGAACCAACTCCTTCAGCATTCTGGGGATCATGACAAACTGCGACCTGTCTGAATCTACTTTGGCTCTGAAGAGCAGCCCACCCAGGTTAATCATCTCCTCTTTGGTGCAATTGTGGTATCCACGCAGGTACCTAGGCAGCTCCTATATGGAGGCAAAAAAGAGGTCATGTGTCGTGACAATTCTGCGTGTTGAGAAAGAGTAAAAGCCAGCAGAATGAAGAGTGTGTTTCAATTGAATACCTGTGGGAAATGGAAAGTGAGGTCTGCAACCGTGTCTTTCCCAGGGCTCACATTGAACCAGAGCTTCCTCTTAAAGATCACCAGGTAGGGCACGTTGGCCTGGTTGCCTGGGAAACAAAAGCCCAATTATAAATATGGAGAATCACTGACTATCAAACCTGAAGTCGTCAGTATGAGGCATTACCTTCCTTTGCTTTTTTTCCTTTCTTAGGAATCTCTGAAGTCTGCCTTAAACTGTCAAAAAAATACTTCTGCTCCTCCAAGCTTGTGATCTATAATTAAAAACAGAATAACATCAGTATGTTGAACAGGGTAAAAGTACGACCTTGGTTATTCCAGTCAGAATTTGTAAAAAAAAAAAAAGATTATGACCTCATTGTCTCAATGTTTTTACATCAAAATGAGTCATATTATCAATGTAAACCAAACCACACACATGTCCCCCTAAGCTATATAGGAATCAATATATCTAATTAAATCTTCATCTTTTCTGTCCCATTACAATGTAATAAATGGCTATGGAATATTACCAAACCCCACCTTGTTTGCAGTTTTTAGGTACAGGCCATATCCGTCAGCTGAGCTCAGTCTGAGCTTAGAGGCAATACTGCAGCACAGGTCTTTGATTGTGGTCGTTGATTTCACCTCCAATATCTGCACAAAAGCCATAACAGTAAGTATAGAAACTTTCACTGATATCTGAATTAATTTGGAAGTTGTTTTAGAACCTCAAGGTAAAACTACATGTAGGGGAAAAGTTATTTGCTTGTGTGTTTCCTTATGAAGGATGGATACCAATACTACTAGAATAACCAAGAACTGACAGAAATAGAGGTGAGTTCCAACTTTATTTCATTAGTGAACAGAAAGAAGCGATGCCAGTTAATATCAATGTCCTGATCAATTGATAAAGTGCACACTAATGAACAGCTCATCTCAGTGTTTGGAGTGTTGTGTCTTACATCACTTGTGTCATTTGGGAAGTGGACTTTATGGAAGATCTGGGTGCTGTTCTGTTGGATGGCGTCCACTTCTGCCGAATGGGAGGGAAGCGTCCTGGGCTCCTTACTGCAGATACAAAGCACTCAGATAAATGTATTTAACACATACACAAACATACATACATAGACAGTATATTTAAAATGAACCATGCAACACTAACATAGCTGAGTCATATTTTCCATATTGTTGGTGCTTGTGATTTGATTATGTGGACTGATGATTCATATTACTTATTATGACTAATGAACTGACAGGAGTAAATAAATGACGTAGACAACACATTTCCATCTGCACACTCCCTTTTCAGTAAATCTCTTTGACCCCTTAACAACCACTTTCTTTTTTATTTCTATAGAAGAAAACAATTGCCATATTGATTTAAATCATAGCAGTACTAGGTGCAAAATTGCTCTAATTACTGCGATTTGCAAGAATATTTCAACTTAAAGGGGCACTCCACCAATTTTACACGTAAAGTGTAGTTTACTCGTCATAAGAAATACAACTCAACTTGTGAAAACAGCTATATAATATCTTGTGGTTTTAAAAGATAACCCTGAAAGACACAGCCAAGTTGCATTATGGTAATTGTAGGATCCAGCATTTTTGCAGCTTGACCCATACTAGGGAGTAAAAGCAAGAATATCTCGGCATCTTGCTTAATCAATTTCTACTATTCATTTTTTAACATGTCACTCGTATACCCCTTTAAAATAATATAAATTCAACTTAAAATATAAATTTTATAACAATTTACAGTCAATTTAAAAGCATCATTATTACCTAATTAGGACAACCAGTTTTTCAAATCAGTCATGATTTATACATTCTGCATTCTTGACCTAACTACCAGTAACCAACCCTTTGTACAGGACGTTGTTCTCATCTCGTTACATGTGATCTATTATTTCTCATTTCTGTTTCAATCTCCAGTCTGACCTGCGCATCGCATGCAGCCTCTGCAGGCACTCAGGAGCCAGTTGGTCTCTGCGCCGCGACTCCAGGAAGCTGTGAGTGTGTCTCATTAAATTTGGACTAGGCGGGAACAAGCCTGTACACAGCCACATGAGCTGCCACCCACGCTCCACACTCAACCTGAGAGTAAGGTAGAGCAAGAGCAAGAAAAGGGCAAAAAAAATCATAGAGGATTGGATGTGTTGGCTCTCGATTATGTGTGAATGCTTTAACATACAGAAGTAAACACTGAGGGAGCACCTGTTGTTGTTGTTGGTCATCTGTCTCATAATTTGGCAGTAGATCTCGTCCTGCAGAGCTTCATGCTGGGTGGCTGGACCGAAGATCTGGTCAGTCAGCTCTAAAGGACTGCGAGCGTGTTTGATGGGGTAGTCGCCCATGTACTTTAGGATAGGTAGCAGCCAAGGTTAAGGATTTACATGGACACAAATTAAACTAGACTAGGGTCTGTATCACATACAAAAAAATATTATTATCTGATTTATTTTTTATTTAAAGCCCTTTTTCTCCACATTCATCTACATGTAGTGGAACTGGTAAAACTCCCTACAAAAAGCAACAGAATACAATTTGTAAAATCCCCTGAACCAGGTTTAAAATCTCGAGGTTTAAACACAGTAAAGTATTTCAACATTCTCTAATGTTACAGCTGTTCCTGAAACAGGGATGTGAGTGGAACGGCGTTCAAACCTTCCCTCATCTGCAACAGGGCAGCATTAGTTTCAAGGATATCAGTGAAAGTGTTGCAGGCCAGGTTGCTGAGGTCAGAGTTGCGGACCAGGCTCCTCATCAGCGGCTGTTTGAGAGGTTCTCTTGAACTAGCCCACAGCCTCTCCTTGCTGACCCCTTTGGACGCACCATGTCGACCGACAGGGCCTGCAGTCCTGTGACAGGGAGGAAACAGTGTGAGCACATGACTGAAATAGTCCTGTTTGCTGAGTTTTTTTGGTCTTTGCAATTCTTAAAAACTGGCAATCATACAAACGTTTAAAAAGGTTGTTATGATGTCTGACTGATTGTTAGATGAATATTTGAAAAGTGCCAAATTATAAAGGGACTCATATGATATCAATACCTGAAGTTCTCAAGTGCAAACTCTTTTAAAGAGACAGGAGCCACTGTTTCATCCCTTTGTGGGGCGTTTTGTGCTAGTGAAAGTCTCCTTTGGCCTGGGCTGATCAGTTCCTGATGGATCAGAAGCAGTTCATTAGTTACACCACAAGGAGGCGCTCATATGACCCATCATACTCATGGAAGCATTGCTGCATACATACACCTGAATGCTCACTATGCAAGATTTTCATGTCTGTACATGTATGCATGTAGACTTGAATAAAGTAAATTACTGCTTATGCACACGGTGTCTATTGTTGTAAATTTTCTTCTTTAGTTTTTGACACATTGTTATATTATGTAAATACTAACAACAATTGTATTTATAGAGTCAAAGGTTTCTACAGAGGGACTTTTGGATATATCATTTTATCACTGTCAACAGCAAACAAATCTATTTTAAATGTTTAAGGTTTAAAAAAATTTGGCTATGGATGACCATAAGAATATAGATAGGAATGAGTCAGAGTATGAGAAAAACTAATTTTGAGAAAACGGCCTTTGAAGATATGCATTTTAAAATTCCATATAATTTATTGGAAACCAATATTTATAGACACAGTATCTAATTAAATCCTTAGAGAGACGCAAATAGGCAAAGTGTAGTAAAATAAACACCTAAATGTGTATTTTGGTTGTTTTCTTACCACTAGTATGAAAGGAGACATGTTATGGAAGCAAAATAGCCACAAATCTCAAAATTGACCACTGCATGAATAAACAGTGTTTTTGCCTGCTGTGTCTGGCCTTAAAATTCTTTATATTGACTTATCTTCTAATGTCCTTTTTGTATAGAGTTTGTGTTTAATCATGCTGAAATATATTCATGCTGCAATAAAAAATAACTAAAAAGTATGACGTGTAAAGGTAACTTTACCAGCAAATCGCTAGTGGGCTTCTCTAGAGTCGGCAGAAACTGCACTGTATCCTTGTAGACCACACCGGTGGCGCTGGTCCGATTGTTGGTTGCTTTGATCAAGTTCTTATCAGAAGAACTTTCTTCATCTTTCTCTACCAACAGCAGGTCCCCTCGTTTACAAACCAAGAACGTGGGGTCATCTGTTGAAGAGAGGCATACGTCTTTTATGCATGTATGGGATTAAATAGTCTTTATAATTGTGTTTGAGCACTACTATAATACTGTACACGCTGGAGACTCTTACCTGGTTCACTGGCATCATGCTGAGCCAGTGCATAAACTGAGCGCTGTCTCAGCCCTTCCAGGTTTTTCTTTATAACTGCAGCCATGTCCACAGCTTCCCCAGACTTCAGCACAAACTCTCCTTTGACTGTGGCCAAATTTACTGACTGAGCACTGACATGGCTGTCACTAGACAGGTTATAAAGATCAGTTTTATTAGTTTGATGCTTTTTGAAACTCAGTTAAAATGTTTTACAATGGAGTAAATTAAAACAAATGATTATATTGGAAGAAATACATTTTTTTGATCCTTACCTGATCATGTGCATATCCTTTACCTCTAGGTAGGAAAGCTCAAGGAGTCTCTTGTCTCTTTCATCCATGAAGAAGATGCCATTCCAGTTTACAGCCACAACAAACCTGCTTTTAGGCAAAGGAGGTCCTGTGGGCAGATATGTTAAAGCAAATGTTCCAGAAGCAGGATTGTAAGTCATCTGCCATTTGTCAAATTGCAACTTGTAATTAAAGTTCAGTGGAGATGCTCAGCAATATGGGGGAATATTATGAATGAGTAATTTACAGGAATATAGCAAAGTGTGTGAAATCATTCATATTTCACACATTAATTACATTAAAAAGTGACTGTCATCTGCAATAAGCCCACTTGCAGTAGGAATATGTTTCTTTCCCCCTTATGTTGATTTTTTTTTTTTTTATAAACAATAAATCCAAAGGCACAAATACATATGGAATTATATCATGACCTCCCTGGGTGTTGTTATATTGCATGTTAAATAAGGTGTGCAATATAAGCTGTATGTTGACTGACCTGACATCATTGTAGCTTCATAAAACTTAGAGAAGTGCAGAGGCCATATGTGTTGGGCGCTGGCGACCAGTTCTCCTTTTACGCTGTCTGTTTTTGGCCTTCCGTTGACATAGGGACCCTGTAGGATCAGGATGTAAGAATTATCCTGAGGTCACTCACCTTTATTGTGCCCATGTGATGAGGAAATAAAACTTAAAATAAATAAAACTGGGGGGGGGGGGGATCATCTAGAACACTGCACATGGCATACACAAATTTGTTTCAGGCTCCACTACAGAATCTTCTTTTGTCCTTTTGTTTGACTGCATGCACTTTACCTGTAAGTGTGCTTCGCTGATGAGTTGGATCCACTTTGTCATAGATTTGTTCTCAATAAGTGTGGTAGCGATGCACTCCTCAACCACCTTTTGGATGTTGTCTTTGTTGTATGCAGAGCCAAACTGGATGTAATAATGCTTTGCTGCCAACTGGATGTAATCATCCTCCTGAGAAATGCAATACATTTTTATTTTTTTGTTGTTGCTTATTTTGTATTGCACATTGATATCATTTAACATGCTGCAGCAATAGGAAAGGTGTTGACTAAAATATCAATATCTACTATAAGAAAGTTGTAAAGGATCTCAACTCTGGTCTCTTTAAGATTCTAAGTACCATTGATATTTATTGTTGCTGTATGTTGACATTGGCAACAGGGTGAATGTAACACATTTTAAAAGTTATAACAAGTCCAGAACAAGACTCAGATCCTTATCACTTTGATTTGAGCAAAGCAAAAGGACAACCTTTTCTATACTTTCTTTTTTTTTCAAACCTGCATTAAGTGATTTTTTTTTTTTTTACCATTGGCGGCAGCGGAAATATGCCGCAAACACACCACTCACATATCATCACCATGTTAGCAATTGTTAGCACGTTGCTTATGTACACATCTAGCAGATAGGTCTAGTATTCACTTTCCTTCTAGCTAGTTTTGGTCCCCACCAACTCCTGAGGGAAATATTTGGTTCTTTAGCTGCTAAATGCTCTACTATGTTCACCAGCTAGTTGCTAACTCTGTCTGCCGTTTGGTGCTGGGAAGGTAGCGTACAAAGGACCCCCTGTTATTGCTGAAAACAAAGCTGTGAGAGTGAACCAAAACAGTAAAGTTGCAGGATGTAAAACCCAAATAATGAGCTGAAAGACGCTAAAACAAAAATTGAATATAGCAGCTTTAAGTTTCAAAATCCAAAACTCATTACACATGAGCCGCTATTGAGATTATCAGACAGTTTTGCTGGCCTTAACCAACATGGTCAACAAGAGTCAATGCTAACCTCAATATCGTTATTTGCTTCTAGTGTGACATCACATCAAGGGGTAGTTGTAATAAACATGTTAAATTACTGTGACTTCACCATATAAAAAAGGTTGGAGTGAGGGGGACTAAGGAGAACAATGTTTGTCCTTTTTCAATATTAAATTAACATCTATGACAGACAAAATCCACCCGCGGCAGACAAACGTTGTCACATTTGTCTCTTAGCTTCACATCAGGAATTAATGAATAATGATTATGTAAAAGTAAACAAAGTCCTCTAACTCATGAGCTTCACCTTGTCACTGATGTACTCTCCAGACTTGATTCCCTTGATGACCTGTCTGTAGATTAGATCCGTGCTGATTGGGTCAACTGAGCAGTCATGCCAGGGTGTGAACAGTTCCTTGCGGATGGAGAGCTGCCAGGGGGCGTCCTTCTCCACTTTGCCCTGCCTCCTCATCTCCTGCTCGCACTGAGACACTGCGTCCAACACATGCTTCCCACAGCTGCCCAGAGACCACATCTGGAGACAAAAGACCAACAAGGTTTGAGTGAGTATGGTTCCTGTACAATCTTTGTACTGGAATTTAGCACTGATTAAACATTCAGAAACTGGATTGACAGTATATGGTGGGTAAGATCTGAATGAATATGACAAGACAAGAGACAAGGAAGTAAAGCACACCTTTTCATAGAGACTGATGTACAGGGAGAATCCATATATGTCTTGAAGGTCAATCTTGTTAGCCACAGCTTGACAGACTTCAGCAGAGGTGGAGGCCGAGTCCAGATGTACACTGATAGTGCGGCCGTCCAGTAGAGTCACAGAAGCATCTATGGGCTCCTTAGATTTGGCAGCCTGTCGGTAGTTAGATGTGACTGGATTGAAATTCAAATAAATTTTCCAATAATTTGGAAATTTCATAGCCGATTGATGCAAGGCGTGCTGCTCTTTTGTTTCCAACAATAAACCTTGCCAAGAAAAAAAGGTCACCACAACTACACGACAAAAATATGATTCAGTGTTTCTACCTGTTGCTCGAGCCAACAGGGCAACTCTTTTCTTTCTCCGTTGGCTATTATACGACGCAGGCGCTCAGTACAGTATTCTCCGTAACCAGTTGGCTCCCTGCGGACAAAATTCTCCAAATACTGTCGAACAGAGTAGAATAGAACAGGGTGAATGAAAATTGTAGCAAAGTAAACTATCTGAGCAGACCCAGGATATTTGACTGTTGCATTAAACATACAGAAATTTCAGGTTGCAGAGGACGATAAGGATATACAGTGAATAAAGCTGTCCACTTTTTCGGTGCACCATCAAGAGTATCACTTTATCTTTATACACTTTACTGCCCGAGGCCTAAGATTTTCATTGCCAACCACTACTTCTGTTATTGTGGTGCACATGACCAATAAAGAACCTTGAACCATTATTGCAATATTCAACTTTAGCTTTTATAGCGTTTTTATTCAGTCATTTGAGGATGGTATTTAACTCTATCTACATTTTACGATCATCCAGTGCCTTTGATCTTATCTTATCTTAATACTTTGTGTCAACACAGTGTGCAGACATGAACTTCTAGGAGATGTAACTGTGTGTATTATCCTACTAGAGAAGGGATACCCTTTAAAATAGTTTTATTTTTTGTTATATATATTCTTCTTTAAAATGACACCATGCAATAAACAGGAAAAGGTAAACAGAAAAAAAGTATTTTGATTACAAGCTGCTGCATTACTGAATGACTTGCTGCAGACTGACCTTCATGAAGAGGTCTGTTGGGGGAAAGATCCCGAGACAGATGGAAAGAAGGGTCCAGCCTTGCATACGGCTCCTCCTGTTCTTATTGTTCACCAGCTGCTTACAGATCTGGCAGTAAATCTCATCCCTGCTCAGGCAGAGAAACATGAAAAAAAACAGTGATAAACAAGGCAGATGAGAACTGAACAATTAGTGCAACAAGATTCAAGAGAACCTCTAGGAGTTCACAAGGTGGTTAAAATGTAAGTAAAGAAAAGAATCAGACTGGAATAACATAATTCTGATGTTATAAGGCTGCACATTGTATCTCCATTGTATATTATATTTATGTATCTATATTTCTTTTTAATGTGAAAAGTTATACCATCTTTACCTTATGTCTCGTCTCGATAGAGCGTATCCGATGATAATGTGTAGTTTTTCCACGGATGTAAGTGGCCGATCCAGTGTTGGACCCTCTCCAACCAAAATGTCCTCGTCCTCTGTAATGTTCTCTGGCTGGTAACGATGACAACAAAAAGAACAATTTAGCACCCAGCGAACATAATGAGCCAACACAGAAATAATGATTGAGTGATGAATATCATAGCAAGATTAGTGCTGACCTCCTCAAGAATTACAGAAGCTTTTCTGTTTCCACCTCCGAGCTTTTTCTTGTTCTTCCTCAGTATTTTCTATAAAAAAACACATAATAATTAGAGGTTAGACTGATGACTGATGTTTGACGTTGAAGTTGATTTTATATACAGCAGCAGAAATATGTTACCTGATCCAGTCCCACCAGGCTGCTCAGCCTCCTGCCCTGCCTTTGATGCAGATTACGCGAGATAGTGCTGGACGCTTGAGACATCGCGTCCATAGATTTTGGTTCTGGGATGTCCTCCATGAAACGTAGTATAATCCACCATACAGTCAGACATGCCTGGGGGACAAATGAGAGGAGAAATTGGGATTGAGCTTTGGCAAAAGATGAATACATTTGCAGTTGGCAGTAAGAGAGCTGCCTCTCTTTCCTCTTTGTCCACTCACCAGTATGTCGCCCTCGTCATCGTGGGGCAAAAGAGGCTGCCTGATTCTCTGGTTGAAGTGCGTGTGGCTGTGGTTGCTTTGGAAGTTAAGGATGCTGAATTTGTAGAACGAAAACTCATCACTGCCGTCATCAAACTCGTCGTCTTCGTCCTCTTCCAGCGATGGGGTGGGGGTTGTTGAGATTGAATCTGCAGCGATGATTTCCGGCTCTGAGATCTCAACAGAGGTTTCCTTCACCGGCTCTGGCACGTTCCTCCTCTGCTTAACAGTCAAAATACAAACAATATCAAACAGTCAGTAATTAATTAATTAATTGATGAATTGTGATAAAATGCATAACGTATTAATGTATTAATGTCCCATTACTAGATTACACAACTGAAATATCTGCTAACCTGAAAATTATCGGATTCAGGTGCTTTCAGTTCTACCACTTCCACAGGAGGCGTGAGATCATACATGCTCTCCTCTGAATCGTGTTCAATGATTGGCTCAGGCTCCTCATTAGTTGACTGTGACAAGGCGATAACCTTCAGACGCTGCTCAAGCTCCGAAGCAATCTGCTCTCGTTTCTCTTTCTCCAGGTGTAAAAGGGAGGCCTGTGAGGGGGGGTTGGGTGGAGAGATGATACAGTAAGAGGGGGTGAAAAGGTGTCCAAATACAATACGCCTATTTCTTGACATTCATTATGTTATTTCTAGTTACAAGGCTTTCAGTTCTTACATCACCCCTCATCTTTTGAGCTCTTCTTCTGGCCAGGAGTCCTCTGCTGTAAGCCTGCAGCAGTATGACTGCCTCTCTCTTCTGCTTCCAGCCCTTCCTGGCCTGGTAGCCACGAACCTACAGTTTATCAGAAGTTATTCATTATCATATTAAATAACTATTTCATATACTTATTAATGCTCTAAGGTTCATTCATGTTTTTGTGTTGCAAATGGACCTAACAAGGAATAATTTTAGCTGCGCTGTAATGATATTAAGAATAGAACTGAAATTCAAAATACATTTAACAACAAAAGTAGTAAAATCATAAATGCATTAAATCTAAAATGTGTGGAATGCATTTTATTAAATTCCAAATAATTGTATTTAAATATTTAACCATAAATATAAAAATATATTGGGCGCCCGGATAGCTCAGTTGGTAGAGCGGGCGCCCATATATAGAGATTTACTCCTCAACACAGCGGGCCCGGGTTCGACTCCGACCTGCAGCCCTTTATATATATATATATATATATATATATATATTTATATATGTGTGTATATATATATATATATATATATATATATATATATAGTACATGCATATATACATATACAGTACATGCCTGGCTTTGTATGGTGAGTGCTGCTGCTCGCTGTCTTTGGTACTGTAACCGCAGCTTCCGACTGCGGATCTTTGATGCCAGCCGATCAAAGCCGTGCTGGAGCTGGGTGGAGCAAGAGTGGAAACAAAGGACAAGGTCACTGGACTTGAGATAAGTTATAGCAAACATCAATGAGTGCATGATATTGGCTGCAAGCTCTGAGTTCTAGTAAAGCATTATAAGCATCAGACCTTTCTTCGCAGTTGCTCCTGCCTGTAAGCTCTCCAGTGCTTCTGCAACACCACAGCTGCCCTACGCTTCTTCAGGAAAGACTTTCTGCAAAATGAGGAAAAGTAAATAATAAAACAAAGAAACACACTCCTCATCCCCACTGTCACACAAATCTCTTTATGTCTTTTTCTATAACACCCTATTTGACCTGGTAGCACATATATCAATAAAATAACACTGTAACAATCTGTAGCTACAGTATAGTAATACACAGACCTGTTGAGATAAACAAAGGTAATGTATTAAACGTGTGATTCATTCAATTTTCTAAATTCATAATCTCTATGTCATTTCCCCTTTTACTTTTCTTAGAAGCTGCACCTGTCTTTGTGTCCCAGCATGACCCTCTGGATCACCATAGCTATCCTGCTGAGTTTTTGTTCCCTTAGTCGTTCCAGGATGGCGTCATGAGCATCCTGAAGTAAAGTGAAAAAAAAGACACATTTCTACTTTCTGGATTTGTCCATAAAATCCTTGCAATCAGATGCCATAATGTTTATGTCATCCATATCTTATGAAAAAGCAACTAAATCGAATCAAAGGCAGCATACAGTAATGACAGAACAGTGCACAAATCACCTAGGAGAGAAATGAATGTCAACAGACTGCATATCTGCACGATGTTCTGCTGTGTCGAAACAATTAAGAAAAGCTGTGGTACAACATGGTTTAAATTATAAGTTTTCTTCACCCTCAGGAAGATCTTGGTCCTGCCTATTTTCCACTCGTCCGCTCCTTCGATCACTGTCTGGCAGATGGCCTTACAACAGGCTACAGCTGTCTCCTGGAGAGACAACAAAGATGCTGAAGAGACACTGATGACAGCCCAAATTTGTTCGGGGGGAAACATGATAAAGAAGTAAACCTTCTTTGTGGCCATCATAATGACATGTACAGTGTTGTACTGAGTGACATTTAGCAATAAGATTTTACGTATGATTGTCAACAGCACTGCGTCAAGACTAACAGTTTTGGGGTCACAGGTGGTCGTCGTCAGGAGCACCCTGTAGCGCTTCAGGAATTCCGCAAAGGTGTGGCGAATTGGGTATCCCAGCTTCCGGATGCGGATGGTTTCAATCATGCCGGAGTATCTCAGCTGACGCATACACAGCTCTCTGTCAAAAGTCTAGAGGAGAGCACATTAAAGTGGTTGTGAATATTCTATCTATGTGGGCCTGAGTAGCATTTGTGTCTTCTTCCTTCACAGCAACAGCAAAATTGAAGTCAATCAAGTCCACTGTTTTGTTAGCACAAATATGATTATTGTTATATTATTTTCAGGCAAGAGAAAAATGACATAGATATACATAGGTCCTACACACGATGACAATTCTAACATGCTGATGTTAGCAGGTATAATGTTTACCATGTTCGCCATCTGAGTTTAGCGTGTTAGCATGATAACATTTGGTAATAAGCACTAAATAAAAAGTACAGCGGAGGCTGGAAATGTCATTAGTTTAGCAGGTATTTGGTAATAAAACCACAACAACTGAACAAATAGAAATTCAGACCAGATTCAGACCAAATGTTAAGGGATTACCAAAGTTGTTACAATTCATCCTGAGGGGGACATTAATGTGTGTACCAAATTGCACGGCAATCCATCCAACAGTTGTTGTGACATTTCAGTTAAAATGACAAAAGTCAACCTCATGGTGGTACTAGAGGAAAAGTCATAGAATTGCCAAATTCATTAAGATTCATCATATGGGTACTATAAATGTATGTACAAAATGTCATGGTAATTCATCCAGTAGTTCTTGAGATGTTCCAGTCTAAACTAAAGCTGGTGCCGACAGACCGGTACTTCTATCCCTACAGCCATGCTACTAACATGGCTGAAAAAAATAATGATGAAGGAAGTTTTATTATTAAATTATAAAATTTAAGAGAGAGATGGAAGCTACCCAGTTACTACCCCAACACTTTAAATCATCTGTATATATTTTCCAGGAAATTTGCTCAATTGCTTTATGGCACAAAACAGGAAGAGGTCGTTGTTTATCCAGTGCAAGGGCAGATGGTAGCGGGGCTGAAAGGCAGGTAGGAAAATTCATTATATCCTCTTCAGTTAAGCCAAAGCAAAAAATCAAATGCTGATGGGGGAGGTAGACACATACAGCAACAGCTTCATTATTTTAGCAAACAACAGGATTCAGGGGAAATGTCGCAATTTTGGTAAGCACAAACACCACTGCCGTTTGTCTCAACCCTCATCTCATTTGTTATGTTAACAGAATTGCTCAATGGAACGGTTATGTTTAAAAATGCAACCATTGATTGTGTGTTTCTGTGGCCATCTTTACTGCAGTAGCTGCTCTAGTGTCATTCACCTTAGACTGCTTTTCATTGTTGGGTTTGAAGCAGCGGATGAAGAAAGGCTGGCAGGCAGACAGAGCCTTCATGAGCGAGTCCAGAGATTGACGGAACTGACCGCTCAGCGTCGCCACTTGTTTACGGTCAGTCTGGGCCTGCACGGATGAAAGAGAGGACATTAAAATGATGATGTAGTCAGCGATACAGTGGCAACTGCCAGACCAATGTCACTATCAGGGCATGCCCACTGTATCCCAGTGTACACCACAAATAAATGTCCATCAAAACAAGTGAATTATATATGTAGCAGTATATATGTACCCGTAGAGAGCTCTTAGGTGTAATGATGACCTTCTTGTTGTTAGTGATCTTCACTCCATTGGTTGAAAGCTCACTCTCAAATATCTGACGAAGCAGCTTATTGGTGGTCATTTCAACCATCTTGATTATGTCAAAACTGACAGCATCTCTGTTCTTTTCCAGGAACCCTTAACAAAAAAAAAAAAAACATTACTGAGCATCTCACAGCAGGCCCTTAGTCTTTAGTTGGATTTTTTGTGCAGTTTGCTTCCGTACCTTTGGAGTCGTAGTAAACCACGCCTGCAAAGTGGCAAATCCCAAAGTCTGTGTCACGTTCACTTTTGGAGGCAATGTAAGTGTTGTTCCCACGGTGTTGTTCATTCATCTTGATCAGCATAGTGTAGTCTGAGCCCTGTGACACACCGAACAATACTTTGAATTAAAAACAAGCACAAATATTTTGCTGAACTGGCAGATTTTTACAGTAAAAGCTTGAATAATGTTTGGTGTGGGAATTGATTAAAAAGCAACATGGCGTAGCACCAGCACCTTTGGAAAATGGCTTTCTTCATCGATCAGAGCCAGCAGGTTACAGGGTTTCACAGCCAGAATGTCCAGGATGTTCTGATTGTCACTAAATTTGATGTTATTCCACACAATGTCCTCTTTCAGGTACTCCTTCTGCTCCAGTTTGAAGATGTGGCCCACAAAGAACTGCTGCAGCTTCTCATTGGCAAAATTAATGCACAGCTGCTCGAAGCTGTGAAAAGACAGAATGCTATCAAGTTGTGAGTAACCGTCGAGTTGTGCTACGCTCAGCCTGAAAGGTGTGTGAAGAAATGTCCCGACCTGTTTGTGTTGAAGTTCTCAAAGCCAAAGATATCGAGCAGGCCGATGGACAGGAAGGATTTGGGGCTTTTGGTCAACCTCTTATAGATGACACTGTTGATTTTCTCAACAATCCATTTGAACAGCTTATTGTAGATTGCCTGAGAGATCGGCCACAAATTACAGTTAAATTTGATCTTCTGAGCATGAATAAGCTGTCCAACTAAACTGAGGAATATTAAGCACTGAAGTGTATTTGTGACTGGATGGTTGTTTTTTAAAATCCCTAGATCCCCCCTCTCCCAACAACTGTTGTATCTGAAAGCTCTGCTTGCACACTCTTTTAAAATGTATGAATGTTGCTGAAAAAAAAGACAAGTACATAAGTCTCTCTGCAATCAAAGGTTACAATCATGCTGCTTAATTAGGATATTTCCTTATAGAATGCAGTACCTAACATTTGTAGGGTAATTTTCCTTTCATCCTGGGTCAGAATCCAATAAGGAAATACGAGACATACTGATTTACCGTCACTGGGTCACAGCTTAGTTACCTTGACAAAGGCATCTCTACAGTCGGACGCCTGTTCAGAGCTGAGGGGTTTGGTCACTCTCTCTCTGTTAGTCATAAAGGAACGATGGGTCAAACTTGTCGCCAGGGAAGACGTTTTGACCTGAAGAAAACAGACAAGAACTTCGCTATTTAATGCTGAAGAATGATGATCCATTAATGGTGTGACAGGTTTGTGTGTCAAAGGTCACTAAAAATGAGTGTAGATATGAAAGAGCTCACCTCCAGTATTGATGCTGCTATGCTGAAGTGTTCTGACTTGCTGACGTCACTGGTTTCCAAGTTATTTTGTGTGTTAGCTGGTGGAAACACAAAATCAAATGTAACAACAACAACAACACCAAAAATAGTAGGTCATTGTCTAGTGGTGGAATGTAACTTAAAGGGATAGTTTGGGTATTTTGAAGTGGGGTTGTATGAGATATTCATCAGTAGATGGCGGACGGCACACCCTCAGTTTGGAAATGGGTGGAGAGTGATAGTATGACATGCAATAAAGGTCCGGATACTGGAATCAAACTTGAGTACTTTCATTATCTGCTGCTTGAAACGTTTACTACATATCAGAGGGAAGTATCATACATTTTATTCCACTACATTTATTTAACAGCTGTTACTTTGCAGATGAACTTATTATATACAAAACCTGTGATGGGCTGTCAAAATACAATGCATTGCTTTTTAATCAAACTATAAAACTATAAATTAAAATTAGCTTCACCTCCACCACCAGCTAAAGAAAACACTGTTAACACATGAATGCAACACTAATACTGATTCAAAAACACAAGATGTAGATGATAATAGAACACTGACAGTGGCCATTTTTTCACATGACAAATATTGTACTTTTGATACTTAAAGTACATTTTATTGCAGGACTACTGCTTCTTTGCTATTTGCATTGTGTACTAGCTCTTTACTGTGCGTTTATTTGCTTTCATTATTGAATCATAATGTATCATACATTAAAGTTAGGATTAGAACAGAGTTACCATGTTGAATATACGCTCCCTCTGTTTTATCGACATAGTTCCTCATATCAAATTATAATATTATAATAATAAATAAAAGATCAAAACTAAACTACAATTATCTAAAATGTGAAACTATTCAGATTAAACTGCGTACACTCACCTTGGAAGCAAATGTTTCCCAGGTGTAATATGGCTGCCAGCAGCTTGAGTATTTCCTGACACTGGCTTTCTGAGAAGGTCAGGATTTTCATCGCAGAACGAATACGCTTAAAGTCTTTAGCGTCATCTCTGCCTTCGCACATGGTGTGGCCACCCTGCAGGACATTAGAGAGGAGGTTTAGATTATTTATCATATGTACACAATGTGTCATTTGTTTTGGTTAAGGTGGCAAAATGAGCTGCAGGTAGCTATTGTAATACCTTAGAAAGGAATGCATACTCCACAGCATCTCCAAGGCTCAAGGTTTTCTTCTCATCTGCTGTGACTCCTGCCAGCATGCAGTAAAATATGTGGTAATTCCTCTCCTCTAGGGCCTGAGGTTGTGGAGCAAAAAGGAACTATTATTGTTACAGGAGGATAAACTAAATGGGTTTTAAACTTTTCTGTCAAGTGGGTGTAAATAAACAGAGAAATTAGATGGAAACGTTTGACATGGCTTCATGTAGTTTTACTCTTTAGTACAGTGAGCGACAGAGATGACAGGCAACATGGAATGATCTATTCTCTACAGGTCACAGAGAGTTGGTTGCCCAAGACAACAGCATGTTTATCTAACCAGCCCTGCTTTTATAGGTCTATAAATCTGTTATCCGGGAAAAACTAGGTGGCAAAGTTAACTTGCCTGGTGGCAGACACGAGACTTCTCCAGAAGATACTGCTCCACGCGAGCACCTTCAATTGCTCCGTCCTTATTGAAGAAGATCTCCAAATATTTCCCAAAGCGACTGGAGTTGTCATTGCGGATTGTTTTTGCATTTCCAAACGCTGTATGGGACAGAACACGGACACTTGAGCTCTGATTATTATATTTTTATGTCTCAACAGGCAGTTGTTGCTTGTCTGTTAAGTAGTGAATGTCAGTATAAGTGAAGTCCAGATGTGCTGATGTGGTACCTTCTAGTATTGGGTTAGACTCCAGGATCTGCTGTTCAATCTGCTGTTTAGAGAGCTCACCACTGACTGCTGCCAAGTACTGCAGGATCAGCTTAGTGCTCTCTGTCTTTCCTGCTCCTGATTCCCCGCTGAGGAAAAGACAAAAGAAAAGTAAAAAGTAATACCTGACAACACTTTAACAACAGTTAACAGGTGATTGATTCATTCTGACCTGATGATGCAGCACTGGTTCCTGAGATGGCGCATCATGTTACAGTAGCAGGATTCAGCGATGGCGAAGATGTGCGGAGGGAGTTCCCCCAGCTTTCGACCATGGTACAACGCCACCTGAAGGACAACAGGATACACACATGAAACACGACTCTGTAATCTTTGATAAAGTGATTCAAAGTTAAATGATAAAGGGAAAATAATCTGCAAATATAGTATGAATGTTAATACCAGCCTCACCTGGTCAACTGAATATAAAGGGAAATCCTGGTATGGGTTCACTGCCACCAGCACAGAGCCTGTGTAGGTCTGCAATCAGAAGAAATGGCTGTGTGAGACATTAAGGGTATAGGACAGTTCATTTTGTTTTCATTTACAAAGATTATGAGACACCAGACTCTGAGGTTTTTGCGGCCACCCCAATACAATGGAGGTAAATGGAATTTTGTTTGAGATGCTAAAAAGTGTTGAAAAATGTAATATTTGACAGATTCATCAGCAACATGTCTTCCCAGAAAATGTCCCAGTATGATCCACAAGCCTGCTTTAAATGGGTAGTACACTGTACAGTACAGTGTTTGGGGCTTTGTTTACAATACAAAAAAAACAACTAATTAACCTTAAGCCACGGAGGTTCCAGCCAGGAAGGTGCAGCCGACACCCTCGGATTGTTTTGTTTTTTAGTCCCGGCTATGTTTATAAGTATATACATTTTACCTGATGAAGGCCAAAAGCCAAAACCATGAAAATAAAGTGAGTACAGGATCTCTTGGGTGCACAAAGTGAAAGAGTTCCAGAGTAAGGATTGTGCATTATTCAGAGGAAGTCTTCCATTGTTTTTAAAAAGACATATTACCATCTAGTTTTTGAAATGTCACTTTTTATATAAGCATATTTTGACCACAGATAAAATCCCATTCAACGATTGTACAGCTGCAGAAATCTGACACCAATAACTCCTTGTGATAAATCCTTAAGGAAAGTGACCCAATCTGCATGGCTAAATCTAGGCTACCACCAAGGGCAAGTTGGGAAAACACATCCAGTAGAATGTACTTCAATCCAGTGATTATTTCTACACTTTTCAGTAATCAAGCACTTTTGTAAAGACACATTTTAACTGCACTTTCAAAACGTCAAATTCATTCACCCCACTAGCAGCTTGTTCACTTTGAAAGGTAGACTACAGTTTGTATGTTACACATGGGCCTTACGTAGATGATGCCTTGTTTGTGTCGGAGCAGCAGGTTCCTGAGGAGGCCGGCCTCGGTCATGTCACCCAGCTTGATCATGTCATCCACACCCTCCACTGACGTAGGGTGCATGATCTTGAGAGAGGCTTCCTGCTCCTGGGACAGACTCTGCTTCTGGATAGCGGTCAAAGTAAGAAATTAAAGGTGGATCCCAGGCTGAAATTGTTTTCATGATGTGAAAAACACACTTCAACAACTTCATTCTGCTGTTTATCTAAACCAGCAAAGGGTGTGTACCTTTCCATCATCGTCCACTAGTAACCGTTGACCAGATGGTGTTACATTGATCCTCGCTCCGATGGGAACCCCAATGTCTGAGTCCACCCACACCCACTCCCCCTTAAAATACAGAGCACAATAAAAATATTAATAAATCCACTAACATAGTTTTGTGTTTGAATGCCCTTCAGAACACAGAAGTTATGATGGGACTACCTTTATCAGTTTACAGTATTCCTTGAATGAATGACAAGGAATTGTGACGCCACAACCAGGAACAACTGATATAGTGCTTTCTGGTAAACAGTATTCATATCATTAAAATCCATACTCATAACTTACCTTTTTCAGCATCACCGATTCACAGCGTTCCTACTCACTACAAAAAGAAATCCATATGATGAGTTGCAGTTTCAAAGAAAAGGTAAAATTGATTCCATCAAATTCTGTTCAGCTACACTTTAGGCCTGTCAGCATTATAAACAACTTAAACTGAAGGTTGGGTTCAACAGTATTCATTACAAAGCCCACTGTTGTGCTCGATGCCACTTGGTTAAGGTGTACACAGGTAACAGAAAACCAAAGCATGTAAAGTAACATACACAAAACAATTAAGAGGCCTACCTAACAGCCGTTTTAATCACTGATCTTCATTAATGTCCACTCTTTCAGCCTGCTGTAGAACTGCTGTTTGTCTCGACACCCTCTTGAATCGGTCTCAATATGAAGGAGGAAACGCAGCTCTCCTTCGACTGACTGACTGAGATTTTATGGCACTTTGACTTTGAACAGGGCTGTGACCGAAAGGAAGAGGAAGAGAAACTCATCACTCACGCAGAGGTTCATATCTGTCCTATCATCATCGGGCCAAAGTGATCCCATTTATTTATTGATTTTCCGCTGGGGAAATTTGCAATACAATCGTCTGAAGCAGTTGATCTGAACGATCAATGGCAGTCATGTTCTAATACAATTCTGATGCTATTTTAAAGCAACAAAAGCACATTCATATATTGCTTTTAAACAACTATATAAATGGCCTTGATGTATATTGAACACAGTCATACAGTGAGTGTTGCAATGAATTTATGTGCAGCCTTTGGACCATGGGCTGTGTAAGTCAGAGGAGACACTGCTGGGCATCTCACGGACTGTCACTGCAATAAAGATGTAAGTTTGAGATTAAATAAATCTTTAGAATTGTAGGATGAAAAGCTTTATTTATCTCTGTGGTGGTCAACAGTCATGTTTTGCATGGTTGTGGATAAGTCACTGGCAATAATTAATTGTAAGGAAGATCTAGAAACTGCCTATGTCACTGCCAGTTATCTTTTGTGTGAGGTTATAAGTTGGACTTCAACCCTTAAGGGGAAACCTCCCTCTAATAGACACATGTGAACTAACTACACTACTATACAATTAAGTCAGAGGTTATGTTTAAAGTCCAAACTGTATACTTGGCTGAGATGGGAGTCACTGTGGGTTATTCACTGGCGTCAGTGTGATCAGCTGATAAGGAATGCTCTACATGGTATGTTAGTCAGAGAGAAAAATAAACCTCGTAAACAACACTGCAATTGCACGAGCTACTGTTCCAAAGGTAAGACAGTTCAACACTGCTCGTCGTGAGTCAAAATGATTGTGTTACATGACTTTTTATGATACAGAGATTAGTTTCCTGTGTTAACTCGTTAGTCTGATATATGACTACTTTTTTTAATGAGGGCACTGGAACCAGATTTATGGGGTCTTAAGATGATAACAGCAGGCAGTATTTTATTTTAAAGTGATGCTAAGCATTTAAAAGAAACTAAAATAAAACTTTCTTTCTGCAACTAAAAATGTGTTCCAAATAAAAAAGAACCTTTGCTTTAGCTTTAATCAATGCACCCAATGTTTTTTTGTTTCAGCCTTAAAGGTGCTCTAAGCGATTTTGGGTGACGTTACTTCTTGTTGACGTTCGAAGTATTTTCAAACAAAACGAGGCTAGCTCGCCCCTCCCTCCTCCTCATCCCGTCCCCGCTCCCTCCCTTCCGTGCTTTCGTGCACTAATCCCCCAAACCCCAATCCAAAATCCTTCTTGTTGGTTATTGGCTGGAACGCTGGAAGACTGTTATGTTTGGTGGTGCAGGTTGGCACAGTTTGTTTTTGTTGGCGTTTGTGGAGCCTGGGCTGCGACCGCGTTTCTTTACAGTGTGTTCAGGGGACAGGCAGCTTGCGGATAATGAGATGTTTGCTGTATGTGACAAAAAATGTTGTAGCCTAAAAAACGTGTGACATCGCTTAGAGCACCTTTAAGTGGTCTGGTATAACCAATGGCTCAGGGTAGCTAACGTTAGCAAACTTTTAGCATTTACTGTTATACGTTACACATTAATTTGACTTGACTTGAATTTATCATATTGAGTGACTGCTATTCAACAAAAGTTACAAAGGGCTGAGGTATGGAATTGTCCATGTCTGAAAAATAATCCTCAAGCCAAGCCAAACATATCAAAACTATTTAAAACTAAAATAACTGTCTTTGGCCATTTGAGGCCAGCAGAAATAAGCTGTGAACGCAGCACTGACATATTATGATGAGAGTTGCTAATTTACGCATCCAGGAGCACCATTAGCAGTAATATCAAGGCATTTTTGAGTCTACCTGACAAATGCAAGTCAAATATTCACTCTCATTTTATCTCCATCCTCCTGGCTCTTCAGCAGCTAGCTAAATGCTCCATTTGTTGTTCACTAGCTAGTCGCTAACTTTGTTTGCAGTTTGATTTTTGACAGGTAGTGGTAGATTTATCAGAGCTTTTTCGATGTAAACAGCAACAAAGACTAATCTACGAGTACGCTAGACTCGCATTGCCAGAGTGCGGTGATAGTGTACCAAAACAGTTGAGATGCGGGCCATATTACCAAAACAATGACTAAAAGATACTATAAAGCTAGAGTTTAGGGATAAATCACTTTTGTTCTCAGTGTGTTCCTCACTACAAATGGCCCTTTCATATACAAGAAGCCCTGTGATCCATTGTTAAAATAAAAATATTGATTATAGCAGCTTTAAGCAGACCTGAAATTGCATGACGGTGTGGCACACTCTTCCTCACTATCTTCTATATACTAGAGCCCTGGGTTTAGGGTGGATTCATTAAAAACACTCCCTGGTAATAAAGAACACAGATTATCTTTGTTTATTCGCAACATAAACTTAACAGACAAGGGCAGTGCCCAAATGTAGCAATAGGGGTAATTATGTCATTAGCAGCACGGATCACTACTTTGTGTTTGAATAGCATTGGTTTCCTTCTCATCTTCAGTGACCACTAGTTATGTTTAAAGTAGGATTCAGAAGGAAAAAAAAACAGTTCCAGTCATACATGTATGTATTTATTTCCATAGAGACAAGGACAACCATCTATTACTCTTTATGGTGCTTAAGCAGAGTACAAAAGAATACTGACCAGAATCAAAGTTGCATGTCACAATAACTTTGCTGCATTCTGAGGTTGTCAAATGTGACGTGAGAAATTCTTCTTCTTCTTTTAAATCCTAATCACAGAAACACATCCTACTAAGTGAGTACAGTTGTTTTGCACTAGTACTTACAGAAACTTGCTGGTTTAAAATACATTTAAAGCCCATGTTTCAAACTGTCAGTCCAGTAAAACAAAATAACTTAAAAACATTAGCTAATGGTCTTCCAAAAATCTGACAAGCCTAAAAGCAATCCGTCAAACAAAAGAGATTTATAAATAAAACAAAATTGTGCAGACGTAGCATCTCATTTGTATGACACTTCATGGCACTTAGAACTAAATAGAGGCACACTGACTCAATTGAAGCAAAAGGGAGGCCCACAAACACTTAAAATGTGCAGCTTCATTAACATTTGATTTAATCTTTGCTTGATTAAATTAAGGCTGATATTCAGTCGATATTAATGAGGTCCATTAAATGTGCCACAAATCAAGTCTGAGCACAAAAAGACCCTACAACAGTTGGAAGCACTTAAAGCACAATAGCCAACATAAAATCCATTAAGAACTCAAGGCCACCAACAACTTCAGCAGCAATTCTTATTCAAGTCATTCCAATGTTTTGCATTAAAAACAATAATGAGTTGAGAAATAATAAGGCTTTGGCCTGTCTTGCACACAAAATACAGAAAATGTGCCTCGTTTAGACTACAACAATATGTTAGATCCTGAGACCCTCCTTTTAAGAATTTAAATCAAATTAAAAGTTCTACGAGCTGTACTTCATGACTATGACATGAAGGACCTGAGGGGGCCCTTCAGCCCTTTCATTCACACCCCAGAAAAATCTGGAAAATCTTCCTTTATAAAAACACTATAAATACATCCGGCAATGTAAAAAGTCCAGGATGGCATGTGGTTGCTGTTTTTCTTGTTTTGCTTTTGTTTCTATGCAGACGTGAATATACCTGTTCATTCAATCTGCTGTAGTCAAAGGTTTTACTTTGTTAATACTGCTACATTTTTACAGTTTGGTCCAAATAACTTCACTCTAGCCACAACAAGTTCTATTACAGCAACCATAGCCAGTCAAAGACAACCAAATAAGTAAAATTCAGTAGTGTATTGAACTCTATTGCTTTAAAAACTCAAAAATAAGTCTCTCTCCTCAATCTTGAATCTGGAAACCAGTCATTGATATTAAACTGAAAATCAGCTTTCAAACAGACTGTGTACAACAGTTATGTAACATGAAAACGGTCCTCATAAAGGTCAATTAATCAACAGCAAAATAAAACTAATTGCTGCCTTGGTTCTTTCACTGTCAGACCTGGGTCACAATTCAATTTGAAATCCATCCACTGAATTACATACAATAATGGGCCCATTAGTGAGATCATCAAGGCTTAAAATAAAACATGTTTCAAGTTTTTAACCACTCACTATGAATCATATGTCAAACCTCACACGGTCAACCATTTTCCAAAGCATACCATTGTACTGTATGTATTTATGTTTCTTTTTCAAACTTTTTGAAAAAAAGCTAACTTAGCCCTGACCCAGCTATCCCAAAATCTCCAACCCTGGATCCGCCCCTGCGCCTCGCTATCCTCTGTCCTTTGGCCCAACTAGAGATGCCCACAAAGATCATAATAGCCATTTGTTTTTTATTTTTCTCTGCCTCTCTTTCTTCCTTTGACTAATATTGCCTCCCTCTCTTGCTCTCTCTCCCCACTATCCTTTACACAAGAAACACAGGCGTGATTTCTGAAGAATGAAAGTCAACTTGCCAGGGCGACCACTAACTCACTCGTTAAAGCATGGACTCCGTGTAGTCCTTGGCAGTGGCCCGGGTTCGAATCCGACCCCGTCATTCTCCAGCTGCTCTATAATAAAAAGGTAATTAAACCCCTAAAAATTAAAATGGTAAACTTGCCTTTTGTGCCTTCTACCTCGGATGGGTCCATGTTGCATGTCTATAAATGTGGACTTCCCTTCCATGTATTACGTAAATTAAAGGAAACCAAAGAAAAGCTGGAAGCAAAGTTCCTTTCCCAACACATAATATACCTTGGAAAAGGGCAGCCATCATGTACATGCACGTGGGTTAATTGCAGTAAGTGGGCTAACATATGAAACACACTGGGATGGGCCTTTTGGTTAAGACTGAAACTTTTAGTGGGAATTTCCATTGAAATCTGACTCTGACCTGACCAGTGATTTTCCTGCTTACCACAGAAATACTGCTTCTAAACTATTACTACTACCAAACAACAAAAGAATATGTGCAATTCAGTTTTAAGTGTTTATGATTCGTTCTCCTCAGGCCTCTTGAGCATCGCACTGTATTTCATGGGTGCACCGTCCGCTTTCAGCTGCACCTCCACTAACGTGAAGATTGAAATAACCTGTAAGTGAAAACAAGAAATTATTGCAATTTACACTGTCAACTTGCTTGGTCAAAGACACCTTCTAGCCATCCTAACCCCAACCCCCTCCAACTGTTCAGGAAACAAGTTAGTAGTCTTGTTTTCTCCTGTTTAAAGAAAAACGTCTAGTCTAGAAAAAAAATCTAAAAGTCCTTAATATCTGAGATGATGTACTACAATTATAAGTAGTTTCTGTGTCTCATAACTATCTTATTACTGCCGTCTTGAAGTTCCTACAAAAATACGATCACACAGTAAAGGTTTAAAAATCCATGAAACCTGAAATTAAATTCTCCCTTTCTGTTCATATTGAATAATATTTCTATTTTCCTATTGACAGGCTATACCAGCCAACAAATGACAAAAGCATTTTCAGTGTCTGTGGTTCTCACCTGCTCTTCTGGAGCTTTCTCTGGGTCCTCTGGGGTCCAGACCAGAGTCAGCTCGGACTTCTTCCCCACCTTGCGATGGTGGAATGAGTCCAGGCCGGCGACAGACTGAAGGTGGAAACAAATGGTTTCAGATGAAACTGTCACTTGGACCTACCACTGCAATCTGTATATCTGTGTTTATATACTGTCTGTTTATATAAGGGTGTTTAATGTGTAAATATTATTGATGTCAAACGATTAAAATATTTAATCGCGATTAATCGCATTAATGTCATAGTTGACTTGCAATTAATCGCACATTTTTATCTATTCTAAATGTCCCTTGATTTCTTTTTGTCCAATTATTTTTTTTCTCATTTTAATGCTCTTATCAACATGGAAAAGTGGATCGGCTTGCTTTGTGCTTTCGTCGCCTGTCTTTGACGAGGGTGGCGGAGAATTCACATCAGCTGTGTGCTTGACCATCAAGTGGTATTTAAGACTGGACGTGCTGCGATGATAGCTCAGTTCACAACGACAAAACACACAGATCACTTTGGTTTTGTCAATGGAACCATTTGGCAACTTTTTAAAAGTAAACTTTCCATTCAGAATCTTATTGGCATCCATTTCGGTGTGTCGCGCTCGCCATCCACTCAAAACGTAACGTTAGCCTACTACTCTTTGGCCGGCTCGCAAGCCCAAACAAGTGTGTGCGGCTGCCTGTTGTTTTGTTTCCGGTCTAGCTAGATCCGGTGTAGTGTTGTAGTTTTTCTCACGTTACTAGTTGTTGCAACAGCATGTGAAAAAAACTACAAAGTTTGCTAGGCCAAAAAGAACATTAATCTTGCGATAAAAAAATCGACGCCGTTAAAATGGGTTTGCGTTAACACCGTTAATAACGCGTTTAACTGACAGCACTAGTAAATGTGTTTGTTTTATTACTATTATTATTGTTATAACTAATTCTATTTTTTCAATTTCTTATTCTTTATGTATATTCTTTCTCCTATGTCTACTTAATGTGTATTTGTGTTATTCTGATGTGTGTAAAAAAAATATTTTGAGCTGCTGTAGCACAGGAATTTCCCCAGTGTGGGATTAATAAAGTCTATCTTATCTTATCTAATGTGGACTTGGACAGTTGTGAACTGTCACACCATCACTCTCTGGACCGTCTCTTTTCTCTCTCCTGGATGAGCTTTTTTTGGGTAAATAATTGTATGCTGTTGACAAGGCTGAACTGAAAGCCATCTACACAGTCAAAAGAATATCTCTAAAAAAATGGCAGTTATGTCAACAACAAGACAAAAGAGGTATTAAGAATATAAAAAGGCAACATCTAAAAACACTACCATTACTAAAAACGTATGCACTAAAGTATAAAGAAAGCTGAAGCCGAAACGGCAGCTAAATGTTTGTATTAAGACTGAAACCTTTCCCTGTAAATGGAGTGTATTGGAGCTGACCTTGCAGTAGATGCGTTTCTGTACTCCGTATCGGAGAACCAGCACGTCGAAGGACTGATCCAGCACCCCCATCACCATGGCCTCAGAGTCCAGCGGGCCACAGTCCTGAGGAGCACAGACCCAAAACAATACTTCAGTATACTGACAGTATGGTTTTGACATGGCATTAAGGAACTGGTTTAAACCTTGGCTTATTTTACATTTTTAGGATTTATTGAGCACTTGGGTTTTTTTGAGGATACCAAATAAGTTATCAATTCAACGTTCACCCAGGGTCAAAGCCATAGTTCCCGACAATATTAGCCACAGAATGAAACGTGAACCAAAATTGTTCAACAAACTTTGAAGACAGGAAATAAACGCCAAATTTCAGAGAAAACATACATTTAAAAAAATAAAAAAAAAAACATCTAAAAAAGGAGTTATTAAATGTATGTAAAAACTACATTAGTAAACAATTCATGTTCGGGTAGGGCTGGGCGATATGGAGAAAATCAAATATCTTGATATTTTTTATATTTATTTTTAATACTTCGATATCGATACTGCGACAATACTGTAGAGTTGACTATTGGGGCTTTTACAAAATATTTAGACAATGAGATTTTTAGATAACTAATCAATTATGGATATATAATGTGTAAAGTGGGTAAAGGCAAATAATAGAACAAAAAAAAAAAACATCACTGTCAACATCATTTACTGTAATGCTAATGTAATGTGAAACCGGGAAAAAAACCCACATATGCTATATAACAATATTACAATAGTGAAAATCTAAGACGATATCTAGTCTCATATCACAATATCAATATAATATTGATATTGCCCAGCCCTATGTTCGGGTTGATCAATTATTTACAGTTAAACCTAACCTGTTTTTTTTTTTTTTTTTGCCACTGCAGCAATGAGGACAAACACGTACAGCTTGAACAGAAAAAAAGTATGTTGTCCCACTTGACAGCATGTTGCAGTTTGGATACCCACCTTTACAAACACTCCAAAGAAGAGCTCAGAGCTGAGCTCCTGGACTCTCTTGGATAGAGTCTTCTTGTCATTACAGTGTGATGCTTGTTTTTGGACTTCTTCTGTTGACAGCCCCAAATTAGGCCCACAATCTGCATGCAAACATTCAGTGGAAAGACACACACATAATGAGTATGAGAAAAAGAAAAGTAGGAGCAGACAGAAGCAGGATGGGCAGAAACAATGGTCAAAGGCAACATCGCAAACAATGGGAGATCTGAGACTGCTTTGTTCTTTTTTGCATTTCTCTTTCTACTTTATCAAACAGACATGTCCTCCAATACAACCACAGCACTGAAACACACAGGACATTGTGTTATTTGTTAAAATGTGTACGTTTGTTTTTGTGTGTCCAAAAGAGACTTTTGTAGAGAAAGTACGCACTCAGTGAGGAAGCCAGCAGCCTGTGGACAATGATGTCAGCGTAGCGTCGGATGGGGGATGTGAAGTGAGTGTAGAGAGGAACGTTGAGGGCGTAGTGCTTAAATAACGGCTCCTCCTTGAGTACACCTGTACAGAAGTACAACGCCATCTGGGAAATACCAATAACCAACATTAAATTACTGGAAAGCTTTCATTTTTGATTAAGATTAAAGATTAATGCAAGGGGAAAATTAAATGTTTTCACTCTGTTGTTCATTATTACACAAAGGCCTGAAATACACACACATGCTAATGGAGACCTGGCAATACTGGCACCTCCCAGCTACCAGTCCTCACTCCGTACTTAGTCCGCAAAGAGACTTGAACTGGCGACCCTCCGGTTCCCAAGCCAAGTTCTTACGGACTGAGCTACCGCCACCCCATATGTTAAGATGACATGTTTTTCTTTCATGATAACAACTATTACATGCCAGTGGGCGTCTTTTAGCTTTACAAAAGCAAATGTATACCACACAAGTTTGATAAATTTAAAAAAAAAAAAAAAAAAAAAAAAATAAATTGGAAAGTGCCCCTCAGCAGTGGTCTAACCTGCATGGGTCTGGAGCACATGTGGGTGAGGACTTCTTTTCTGGCAGTGGTATACTCATCATCACCAAGAGTAGTATTGAGACTCTTCTGTATGTTGGAAAAGCAGAAATTTTGAATCATTAATACAGTTATTCTTTTAGATCATTTCCAGTAAATCAAATGTTTTGTCAATCACTTATTGAGCGTCAGATCCCCTGTGATATCCCTGAGAGAGGGAAATACTAACATACAACACATCTTCATCACAAAATCATCAAATGGACAAGAAATGTAATATTTGTGATGCAGGACAAAAAAAAAATGTCTAGTAGTTTCTGAGATATTAGAAACTGGGCTACATCTGCGGCATTGTGAGTACTGACATGCAACGCTCCTGCAGAGGAGAGATCTATGTCGATTCCCAACTGGTCACAGAGCTCCTGCAGCTCATCCACCATTTTGGCCTTGGGTGGAGGGTGGCGTCTGAGCAGGGCCAGCTCAGGGAATCTGGAGTGGATGTGGTGGGCTGTGGCAATGTTAGCGAGCAACATGAACTCCTCCACCAACCTAGAGAACAGAGTTATGGATGATGGTTAAATGGCCAAAGCGGTGGAAAAAAGAAAGGCAAACAAAAGAAGGACTATTATTTAAGCACTCCTGACTGATTCAGAGACACATTTCAACAAAGGTTATACATGTGTCTCGTAAAATAAATGGTACTCACTTATTACTGTCTCTGTACTGGTAAACATAGCAGCCTTGAGGCATCATGGTCTCTTTGTCCAGGGTAAAAGACAGTTTTAACTGAAAAAGAAAAAGAAAACACAAGGCATGTACATGAAAATAATGTCAGAAAGCTGACAAATCTGGGTCTTGTTTACAACACTTTCTATATAAGTACTGCTAGGTTACATAGTGTTAGCCAGCTCAAATAACCTTGATAGATATCTTCCAGCAAACTCTCGAACTATCTTTGTGGAACACTTATTTTGAAATACACAGCTACACAGTCTTTACCATGCCCAATTTCTTAACTACTGTATGAAAGGAAACCCTACCATAGAGGTCAGAGTCAAACACAAGGCAACGAGTACTAACCTGGTCGAGTCTGAGGGCTCCGCCGGAGAAGCGCTGAGCCCGTAGGTTCTTGGCAATGGAGTGCAGGTTGAGCACAGCCTGATGGATCTCATCGATGGGGTGCTCAGGGTCCGCAGGTGGCAGCTCCTCAGCAGAGAACATCTTTTCAGGGGCTTCGATCATGCTCTGAGCATGGTCGTAACTCAGCTTCACGCAGGAGCGGATGACTGAGCGGCCAAACCACTCACTCAGGATCTGGGCAGGTGAAGTGGAACCAATGAGATGAATCACAAAACAGGAAAAAAAAAAACAAACACCCCAAGCAAATGGCAGCACCATTTCAGCTTAATCAATCAGCCATCAGACGCTACCTGATGAACTTAACCTTCTACTGTTTGAGTGCAACTCTAACTGGTCCATGAATTTGATATGGTCATACCTTCCCCTCCGGTGTGATTTTCCAAATGACAGAGAAAGTGAGTCTGTCAGTGAGAGGATTCAGACTGCACAGCTCCTCACACAGCAGCCTGGGCAACATGGGGATCACCTGGACAGTGACAAAAGACATGCACACAGTGAGTTCTGAATAAGTTATTCATAAGTTAAGCTAAGTATATAAATAAAATAAACAGGTCAAGCAGCACTCACCTTTTGAACCATATACACACTAGTTGCTCTCTGGCTGGCAATGGCATCCAGAGCGTTGTCCTCCCCCACAAAATAACTCACATCAGCAATGTGGACTCCCACCTCAAAGTTACCTGAGTTGAAAAGACAGTTTATGACACAACTTCCCATCCAACTGGAAAAATAGTATCTATATCAGAATTCATGTTCATCATTATCATCACTTAGCTCCTCAGTTAAGTTAGATTACCATCAGGGAGTTGTTTACAGGACAGAGCGTCGTCCAGGTCTCTGGCGGTAGAGGGGTCAATGGTGAAGATACACTCCTTCCTACATGAAAAACAATGCTTTGTGAATTATAGAAATACATGTCCTAAATTAAGACTTAATACACTTGTTTATTGCCATTAGATGTGCAGAGCTGCAAAGATTAATCAATGAATCGATTAGTTGTCAACTATTATAATAATCGCCAACTATTTTGATAATCAATTTATCAATTGAGAGAATAATCAACAGATTAATCGACAATGAAAATAATGGTTAGTTGCAGCCCTAATTGGATGGCAAAGCGTCACATTATCAGTAGCTCAATTATAAGCAATCATGTGTCTGGGTCTATAGAGCTCACATCTTTATTTTTGTGCCAAGCTGGATCTGGCTCATGTAGTATGTTCCCACTCAGAGAACATATTCGTAAAAAAGGATAAGAATGTAGAGCTACATAAGCATGTATGGGCTTCACAGTCCTACCTCAGGTCTCTCCTTTTTCTCATCTCCTCAGGTGGGATGGTCCAGGGCAAGTTCTTGGGAAGGCAGTCTAACACCTCATCTGAGAACTCAGAAAAATCAACGTCGTACTCTACCAGGATGCCCTCCGTCTCTGGCTCAATTTCTCCAGCCTGACCCAGTGTCTTAGCAAGTTGACTGGAGGAAACATTAGGAGAGAGTCCGGTTGGTTGTTATACTGTTAAAGTGGTTCCCTGCATCAAGCTTTGAACAGAACACTCACCCTTCTGCAAAGTTGCTGTCGGCTGCCCAGCTGGTGATCCGACATATGAACAAGGTGTTGCTGTAGTCCCCCGGGCGGGAACTAAAGTCTTCGGGACAGTCAGCAAGGAAAACGTTAATCCGTGGCACCCGGTGGTCCACGGGGGAGAACATGGCAAAAGGCTTATCTGGTAGGAATTTCAGGAAGCCTGTCACAGCTCTCGAGTGTTTCTTTTCAACAATGTACACCACCTGCCAGACAAATGGTAAGTGTCTATTTACTATCCTGAGCACAAATGACAAACTGCTGCCAAGGAACAAGTGAAAGACCAAGCAGAACGTTTCTGATCTTAGGTTATCGTTAGTGCAAACAAAATTTCTTTTAGTTTCTTTTCATAGTAAAAGCTTTTCAGTGACGATAAATGTGTAGCTTTTATTGTGAAGTTGTTGTGGCAACTTAGCATTACTCGTGGTGCCGTTATAGCCCTGCCGTTATTTCATGTTAAGCAGTACTACTACTACTACTACTACTACTACCACCACCTGTATCATTGTGGTTAGTTTTATCTGGAAAATACTTGGTAAAAAAAAATAATCTAAGAAATACAGCACAGCTGATAGGTGGGACACTCACTTTAGCAGTCTTTTGGAGTATTTCCCCATTGGGCCGTGGTGTTGAGGGGTCTTCCAGAGGTTCCACTATTTCCATCAGATGAAAGGAAAAAATTAGATGCATTAGCTGAACTATTGCTTTTATTTGTTTTTTTGCTTCTGTGCAATGATACTCTTCTTAGACCAGTAAATAAAATATTCAAACACAGATACCACAAGTCCCTATATTGATTGTGATAGGCAACAGCTGCTATAATCACAACTCCTTTACAGTACCTGTGTCAGTGAGGGTGGTATTCTGCACTTTGCGGATGAGTTCATCCTGGTCGCTACACTGGTCTTCCACAGTAACATCAGGCCTGGGGGTGCGTGCTGTCTTTTTCTGCACAATGTTTTCTTTCAGGCTCTCTGACTCACTGGTGCCATCACAGTCAGTATCTGACCTCACAACCTAAACAGAAAGCATTTATCATCAGTCTAAAATGGAGCCTATAATAATAATAATAATAATAATAATAATAATAAAACTTGAAAAGCTGACGCCAAAAGTTTAAGACATCAGGCTTACAAACTAAAACTATACTGTACACAGATAGGTAAGTACAGTTTACCTTCCACTGCTCCCGGGGGAGAATTTGCACCACCACTATGTCTCCATTCAATGCTCTGTTACGAGCCACAATCCCATCCAGAAATATATCCCGTGTGTCATCCTGCAAAAATCAAAAAGGGAGTGCTTTTTTTTTTTTAGAACCCATTAAACAAGTTGTTGAAGCAGCAAAACATTACATTTGACACATTGTGTCAAATGCATTCTGTGTTGAACTTACAGGAGATGGGACAAAAGCTTCGTGGTATTTCTTTGGGTTGATTCTTATCTGTCCCTGCAGAGAAAGTATGTCGAATTAGGAAATAATTCCACCAGTTTATTGTGTTACCCATACTCAATATAGATTTGAATACAGTTTCAGGAACAGTAACCCTGGGTTTTTACCTGAATAAGTTCTCCTCTTTTAAGGCCATGGGAAACCTCCTCAAATGCCATGTAGGATTCAAACACTTGTTTCTTTGATCCTCTGCCTCCTTTGTTCTTACTCTTGTCAGCAGGAGAATTGGCACTTGAAGCTAAAAAAAAGATTTAACTCTTAATTAATTTAATCCATCATAAACCGTCACATTCCAAATAAAATGTGTGTACCTGCTGAGAATTAAGAAAACATCTCAAAAACTAACCTACAATTTACCTCTGGATTGCTGCAGTGTTTTGTCTTTACCATAAGGGGACATCTGAGTGTCAAACCCAGACTTTGATGTCCCTTCTCTGCTTTTCTCCTCTTCCGGGTGCTTTGGCAGGTTTTTTTTCTTTGACTTTTTCATCTTCTCTTGCTCCTGTCCACTTGTACTGGCTTTCTTTGGGGACTGGGGATGTCCAACAAATGAGTCAGTCTCTTTTGAGGTGACTTCTCTGTTAGAGTCCTTGCTTTTCTTCTGCTGCTTCTGGTGTTTCCTCAAGTCATTGGGTTTTAAAGTGCTAAGCTCCTCACCAGACTCGACGTCTCCATCGTGGCTGGTGGCGGTGTCCCTTCTCTGTCCCCATCGCTGTCTGTCAGACACACCCTGCTTCCTTTCACAGTCCTGCTGAGCATTGCGGGTGCTTAGTTTCTCCATGTATAAAGACAGGGAACTCTCCTCTCCTTTACTTTTCATGGAAGAGGGGGAGAAGTCACTTGAATCAGAGAAATCATTCGGGACTTGGTCCCTTTTTCGCTGTGGTATGTTCTGCCTGTCACTCTGGGCTTTGAGCAGTGTGCTTGGCCCATTTCCTTCCCTTTGAAATGCTGTGTCCTTTGCATATTGCTCTAGATACAGACTGAACTTGCTGCTGCTGTGCTGGCTGAGAAGCCTGGCATATGCGTCTTTCTGAGGAGGAGTGCTCGACTGAGTCTGGCTGCGCTTTGGCTCTCGATTCCGGTTCTTCGATTGCCGAGGAGAATCCATATGGCAATCCTTACAGAAACGCTCTCTGAAAAGGCAAACAGCACACTGTGAGTGCTGCCATTCAAGCTATCGTCAGTACACATTTCAGACAAGGTAGCTTTATTAGGCAACAATGTTAACAATTCAGTGCACTCAAAATATGTTACAATATGAGATCGTTATCTAAAATTAATTTGAAGAAAATGAAAGCAACACTTCAGTAGCTAACTTTTGTTGCGTAATCCATTCCCCTTACGTCATATACATTAGTTAGTTTAACTTAGCTAAGTCATAATTACAAACGTAAACATGACTGGAAGTTAACCAAGTAAACATTACTTAAAGTTACATTGAGATGATACGAGACAACAAACTCTGTATCATCATATTGTCTTCGGTATTAACGTCTCTACGAGCTCAGAATGCCTTCTAAACATATGTATCCTATAGCTACCAGCTAAATAACGTTAGCTAGCGCTTATTAGCAGTGGCTGACTAGCATCAGCTATGCTAACTGCAACGGCAGGTGTTGGTTTAACGTTAACTAGCTAGCTAGATAACTAACGGTACTTGTATGTCAGACAGACCACGATAAACGACTCGAAAATGGACTGAACGATTGTCACACTTAAAATCTTAACCATTACCTTATTTACTGCGTGTAAGATATGTAACTTAGCTGTTATTCAGAGCAAAGTGCTAGCTAGCTGATGCATTCACTTCCTCCGTCGTCGTGAATTGAATGGTTACAGTCATGCTACCTTTGAGAGCTATCGGAAATATCAGAATTAGCCGAACGCACGAAAACGCCACAATAGGGGAAAGTCAAGATACAATACAAATATGGCATTTTTTGACCTGTCCTCTTATAAATTATTAGTCAGGACAATCCTGTTACTACATAGATTTTGGATATTTGACTTATCAAACCCTAAATTAATGAATTAATCAGGTGGTACAGTTTGGTAAAAGTCTATTGACACAATGAATCAGTACCCGAGGTGCTGTCATTCATTCTAGTATTCACTGAGCAGCTCCATGACCACACATAAGAGAGACACAAGCAACCTCTAGAGGGCAGCAAATACTAAATATTTCATTGATTTGACTATACAGTGACTTATTGCTGTGTGTCAGTTGTGCGAACTGTCAACTGTCTGATGACAACGATAGGAAGAAAGTAAACTTAACCTTCAGTCAGACAGAAATGTCTGTGTCTGAGTGTGTGAAGACATATGTTGTTCTACAGGATGAATATAGTTCTTAGCTATCACCTACAGTATATTTGCTATATATGCTCCCTCCTGACAACCTGATTTCACACCTGTCTGTTCACGCTTGCTTCGCTTGCATAGTACAAGACAACTCATAAAGCCTCCTTCAAGCACACACACACACACACACACACACACACACACACACACACACACCGCTTCCTTAGTATAATTCACCTTTGGCTAGGTGTATGTGTGCAGTCAGATGGTGCCTTCATACATCTGAGGATATACTGTAGATGAGGGTGTCATATCTCACCCAAAACTTTCTTGGAAACTTGCAAGACACTGATGCATACAGATCACATGTCTTGTCTTCAGTTGTTGTGATTAAGTTATGTACAGTAATAACTTTGCATGATTGAGGAGAAATCAGCTCGGGTGAAAGCACCTAAAACGGAACCCCCACACCGAGTCTCACTCCACCCGGTCTCCAGTACATCCTCCCAGACCAACCAACCAGATGACATCTCTTTCCTGTCGTCTCCAGTACATCCTCCAGGACCAACCAACCAGACTACATCTCTTCTCAATCTCACCCACCATCCAAATCTATTACTATGTTCTTAACATTCATTATAATCAAGCATTCATTACATCTTTAAATTACATATTGTTGTGGCGTGGTCCTTGCTAGTGAATTGTGATTTAATTAAGTCTCAGCTGCTGTTGCACTATTAGACATACTGTAGACTGTATTTGTGCATATCTGGTTTAAACAGTAGCTGGGTGTTATCAGTTTAACAGTTGTTGGAAACAGTATCAAACTAATGCTGAACTAAACTAATATGACCAAGGGGTATCATATACTGGTACTGGATCATATACTTGTACTGAAGCCAGGAAAGGTACAGAGGGACCCCTGACTTAGAGGCAGGAGAAAGGACATAATCACCAATGCCAACACTGGACCTGTTTATTTGATAAATTTGAGGATATAGGTGCTACTTACTCTCCTCCCTGTCCAACAGTGAGAGACAGCACCAACTACTATGCAGGATGAATTGGCCGCTTTACATATTTGCAGGTGTGTTCTGACTCCAAGTTCAACAGCACAAATCAATATTTCTTCTATATGTTCCCAGTTGTTTGGCTTGTGATAGACTAGCAAACTATCTAGCGTTTACACAGGCTCTTGCCAATTGTGTTGGAATAGGCTTCAATTTATGTTACCATCACAGTAACAAGGGGAACACGTGTTTATAGATAAAGAACAACATATTTTGCCAACATTTGATAAGATATTGTAACAATACACACTCAGACCATTCACCATTTTGTGCTGATATTTGCAGATGAAAAAGTTTTTTTTCACTAGCATTAGTTGATTGAACTGTCCTTCCTTTGGCAGACTGTACCTAGGGAAATTAACATAGTCACAGTTTTCAGAAGCCTTTTTCATCTTCATCAGGTAACTGTGGGTGATCTGGCAGTCAGAGCATTGGCATTTAACAGAATCCTTAAACTTTTACTATTTCCCTAATTTGAATCTTGATGGCCTGTTTCTGTTTCATACCTCCACAAAACTAGTGGATTTCACTCAGAATTCTGATGAGTGACAGAGCTTGAGCTACTATGCTTGAGCTACTGAACATTAAATATAATATAGAGCTTAAAAAATAATGTCTTCATTTTCATCATTTCTCCTTCATTATTCTTCATCATCACTCTCTGTAACCTTTCTGATACCCTACTGTAAACAGTCTTGCTATACTTCCAGAAGCTTCACAACAACCAAAGTATAAAAATATTTCCCACGTTAAAGTTGTTGACAGCTTATTAGCTTAGCACAGATAAAGAGCTGTGGGTAAGACTGAAGCTTTTAACATCAGAAGATGACTCTATAGAATTTGGAGAAAATGTTAAGCCTCTGATAAAAATACACAACCATACCCTTTAAAGGAATGGTTATTCAATGTCCTCTAGTTTCATTACAACCCAGTATTAAAAGCACAACATTGTAAACTTTTCTATTAGGCCCTGACTGGCCACCTTCCCACTGACAGCAACTTGAACTGTTTAAGTTCAAATACAGCTCCCAGCGGTAGCAAAGCAGACAAAAAAAGCATCCAAGTAAATGCACTTTTGCTCATGAGGCTGTTTTCCTTCTCTTGCTCTTTTCTGAAGAAATCTAAAGGAACCTCTGGGAGAATACTGAGCGTGGGTGAACGAACAGTTGGTACATCAGCCTCTCTACCACTGTTGTGGTTGTACGGACTCAAGTTGTAAAGCATGCAGATGAAGCAGCAAATGCCTATCAAATATTCATCAGGCCAGGGGAGGCAGTGCAGCTTGTAAAAGAAGATGAAATAGAGGGGGCAGGAACAGTTGCTTCGTACAGTCTCTGCCTCTGATGCTCTTTCACTGCTTGGCACTGTCACCTTTTTTTGATGGGGCCCAGAGGCTGCTTAGTCATTTAAGCCAGTGCACAAAATGAATGAACGAGTGATTTATGGGATTAGCAAGTATTTTCGTGTCAGTATTATCTGCTCTATCACCATTTATCCATCTGCCAATGCATATCCGTCATTATCATGTCCAAATATAAGGCTGATTTTGGCACAGATTGATCAGTATGTGAGTGTGAATGTGTGTAAGAGGGGTATATGCTGCAGGGCCAGACAGGTTACACTTCCTCATCACTGGCTGCAGTGGGCAGCATGGGGAGATCTTTACAGTTGTCAACTTCCACTGCCATGGCAACGGCCTGCGAGTCACCTCGGGCGGGCTGCAGACTGCAACGCCCATTTATAGTCCTGATGGACCATTGCCCCTGGGAATCTCAGAGCAGACCGAGACAGATACTAAAGTAATAAGCCCATTGAGGCTGTGGTTTACAATGATTTCAGAACAGCTAAGTGGTATTGTTAGGCACGACGCGGAGCATGAACACAAACACTCACTCACACAACAACAAAAGCAATGCTTTCATGTTTTTTTTGGACTCATGAAGTATCTAATCACAGACAGGCAGCACAGATTGGGATGTCCAACCTTGCTTATCTGTGTAAATGAGTAAAAGAGGTAGGCTCTGGCTTCCCTTGTTCACATGCACCTACATTTATATTTGTTTGCCTCATGTCTGTTTAACTGTGTCTATGTATATAACATATACACTGTAAGGCCAAAAGTAAGTGGACACCTCTGTCCCCATACTTTTGTGTTCAAGGCCCTATAGTTCCATTAAAGAGAGGCTTAATGCTACAACATGATGTTTTAGCTTTGGGAAGGCCTGAACTGCAGCACTTGTGATCCCTGCAGTTTGTGAGGTTTGAGGTAAAAGTTTCATACAAATAATGCTAGTTTGTCGTATACAGTTTTATGAACTGTGCATTAAAAATCTTCACTGTGAGCACTTATACATTATTCTGTGATATGCTACAAATATGTATTGATATTGTCTAAAAGTCTTGTCATGTAGTCTACACGAGCCAAACAACAACAACAACAACAACAAGAAGTTTCTGATCATGGACGCCTTTTAAGAGCTCCTCCACTTCCTGCCACTGTCATTTCCGCACCAACTAAGCTGAAATTGAATATACTTTGGTTTCTGACGATCTGAACATTGCTGGATTTACAGTATCACCCATTGCTGTGTTTACACAAGCTTCTCCATCAGATCACAAGTAATGAAGGACAATGCAACACAATGTATCCTTTGCACTGCTGACTGAATGAGTGTCTCAGCAGTATTCTCATTAGCAGATGCAGCTACGTAGGCTTCAGTGTAGGTCTGCAATATGCCAACTATGGAAGGTGTGAGGGTGTTTTCTACTTAATCGACTTCCATTAGTATTTTGAACATCTTGAAGTTTCAAAACACAAATGTGGCTTACTCCACATAGCATAATTCTAGTATTAACGATCATGACGACACAAGTATAGGCCTACTATGTTAAAACCAGAGCTTTATTTTGGTGGAAAACGTGACGTGGAAGTAAATGATTGTATAGTTTTAGGAATTAGTTGGTAACTTTGGGCTTATTTCTGGAAATGTGAGGAAAAACTGTGAGACCCACGAAATATTTTGGTGTAATGTCTAGCTGTCCACATACTTTTGGCCATAAACTGTAGACAGAAAAAGTATATTGTATATTCAGTAGTACAACATATATACATGTGTATATGTTTGTCTCTGGTGGTCTCACCCTCATTCACACTATTCTATTCTACTCGTGACGAGGCTGCTCCTCCATCCTCGTCACTGACAAGCCTTCACCACCTCCACCACCCTCGCTTTTCTTCCTACGGGCGCTACTTTCAGCACCGGACAGCTCCAGTCTTTCCCACGCTCCGCCCACCTCCGGCAGACTGGCAGTTAGAAACAACCACACACACCGGTGGGCGACACTTTAGATGACCTATTAGGGTTTTATAGGGAGGGACGGAACTTCAAGAACAATTTGCTCCGTTCCTTGTCATCATACTCCTATGTCTCACATGGATTTCTCCGAGAAGGAGAAAAGAAAAGAGAGATCGTGAGTGCTCGGTTAGAACGTCGCTTCATATGGATTGCGGACTGATGAGGAGTCAGTGTTGTTTCTTCATTAGAAGGCTGGAGGCTGATGAGATAGAAAACGGAGAAGAAGAAGACGAAGAGAGGGAAAGTCTGTGCTTTCGCGGACAGAAGATGCACAGGATGAGAAGTGGAAAGGCTCTGTCGTTTTCAGCTTGATCATGGGTATGAAATTCAGGAAATTCTCTGGTGTGTGCTTCTCAAAGTGGTTCTAATCCCGCGAAGAAGCAGAAGAAAGAGAGTGGGCTCCGGTTATGCTCGCCACACTTTGCCAAGTGCCCCCGGATTCTTCTTTGTGCCTGTAAAACAGAAAGATATGGCTCTCCTGGTCGTCCCGCTGCTTCTGCAAACAGGACTGGTTTTGGGATCAAACTACGGTTATGTGGAGTGGTCGGATAATGAGCGAGACGAGAAGAACCCACCGGTCTTCAGCACCCAAAACATCAACAGGGAGCCGCCCCACCACCCGACCTACTACTCGGTACCGGCCACGGAGCGCGCCGTGGTGGCGCACAAAATTGAGGAGGACCTGCCGAGGGTGGTGACCGCGTTCCTGCACACCGGGGATTCCTCAGCGCTGAGGCATGTCAACTGTTCGCGGAGGTACGAGCTGAGGAGCCTGCGAGGCGGCCTGCACGTCGCCTCCCACTACTCCCTGCACAGCATCCTGGACACTGTAGCGCACGCCACAAACTTCCTGAACATGATCCTGCAGGCCAACAGGTCCCGGGAGCAGAGCCCGCGGATGGACATCCACTGGTACCACGCGCTGGTCCAGAGTATCCTCGAGGGGGACCCCAAAATCTACAGGGCGGTGGTGACCTTCCACGCGGACGCACCGACACCGGGCCCACAGGTTTTCCTCCAGGCGACCAGAACCGAGAAGGAGGTGGTGCTGCAGGACTTGTCCGGCTCTGCGCACCGTCTGAGGAGCAAGAGCCCGGAGTCCGACTGGTTTACTGAGTTTAGGGACGGGAGGAGACCACACATGCACAGAAGAGTCCAGGAGGCGTCGGGCACCAAGAGTGGAAGTTACCTTCTGGACAAAAACCAGATCAAGTGGTCGGCGCCGTACCTGGAGTGTGAACACGGGGCGTTTGTGCCATATTGGCTGCTCACCTTGTCTGCTGGCTTTTATGGACTGAAGAGGAACTCTGCACCAGAGTTCAGGTGAGAGGATGTGTTAGCGGTGTTAGGAATAACATAATTTTCAAGAAGAGCTGCATCGTGTGTGTGTGTGTGTGTGTGTGTGTGTGTGTGTGTGTGTGTGTGTGTGTGTGTGTGTGTGTGTGTGTGTGTGTGTGTGTGTGAAAGAGACAAAGAAAGAACATGCAGTTTGTGTTTGGTAAGTTTTGTGATAGCATCTTTAGTCCTTAAAATGTATTCATAACTTCATGTATATTACACATTCATTCCACAAATATACAGTATACTTATCATTAACAGTGAACCAAAACTAAGTATCCCACATTTGATTGACAGTAATGCTCTGAGAGACTGAATGTAAATATGGATTCAGATGATTTGCAGCCTTGATGCAAAAAACAGATGGTGTAAAAGAGGCTTCACAGACACAGGTAGACCTTTCTCATTTAATATGCTTGCCTGTCAAAGCACAGCTGTGCATCTCTACTGCTACAGCTTACCATCTAACAAACACTGCAAGCTTTACACAGTGTGTTTGTCGGTGAAGGGATCTATACATGTAAGCTGCCATTTGTGTGCTTATGTTAGGTGCATAAAATCACCCAAGGATCTCATATTTCAAGGCTCATCATAACTTGTTAACAAAAACTTTCTCAATTTTTGGATCCAAAATTCTATCACACACACACACACACACACACACACACACACACACACACCTCTTCGCAGCGGCAGCAACTTGTTCTCTAGTATATCTCGAGCATCTGTGCCCTCGTCCATCAAATCCAGTTTGGTGATTATTCCAATAGTCCTCAGACCTAGAAAAGGGGTCAAAAAGAGAAAGGAAGGATGTAATAGAAATCTAGAAATGCTTTTTTGGAAGGTTAAAGGCACCATTTTTTTTTTATAATTGATTAATCATGTGGTTCACTTTCCTGAGTAAAAATGCAATACTTGCTGGTACAAGTTTCTTAAATGTGGGCTGTTTTGACAAAATTAGCTACTTGCGTCTCCAGCAAAATGCTGAGTAAAATCTACCTTAACTGCGACTGATGATGAATAAATGTAGGTGAAATTTTATGTTGGAGACCCATAAATGTTGCTTTGTGGCTCAGCAGTGTGTCGTGCTAGTGATTGGGGCCTCAGGTTGGCAGGCATCCACCCTGCTGACGTGTCCCTGAGCAAAGTGCTGCATCACTACCTGCTCCAGGGTACTGCGGATATGGTGGTAACTGTAGAGTTACCATAGAATCAGTATGATCAGAATCATCATGTAAGCTATGTACTGTATGAGTGAGACACTTTCATTTTGAGTTGAGAGTCTTCAATTTGCTTTAACAGCTCACATATTTCTGGCTTTGATGCCCCGTTTGTCTCCAAAAATGACTTATTACCTGTCTGAAACTATCAACATGCAGTGATAAGGATGTTTAACTGGTGAGAGAAACGGAAGATCTGCTTGTGTCAGTTGCCATAAGTGTCTGTTAATTTAGGTTTCAATAAATTCATAATTAGTCTATAACAATTAAAACTTAGTCAAGTGTGAGTGTTAAAATGATTGTGAAATTTTACAAGTGATTTTTGACAGAAGAAGAAAAGTCAGTTACTCGTGCATCAAATCCCACTTGTGAAGTTGCATAGGAATATAGAAAAGAAAATCCTGAACACTGCTTTTGCAATATTAGACTATATTATTGTTGGCTGATGTTGAAATGAGATGTGGAAATGGTATGCATTCTAAAAAAAACATGTTTTTCTCATTCTTCAAATCCCTAAGACTACAAGGTAAAACAATGCAACAAAGTTTTCTGATTTCCTGTTTTCACAAAGGATGTGTTATATATTGATATGCAAAGTAATAAGTTTGACCCTAGTAGCTTTTTCCAGGGCTCTCAGTCAAACTGCATGGTCTTCATGTGTATGCGGCTTTAAGTTAGGATTGAAAATTAATTCTTGACCTTGGATATAGTAGTTTAAACTCAAGGGTCCACTTACTAACTTTTTATCCCAGAGCATTCATGCCTAACACGGTGGAAGTCCTAAAATGCTATGAATGATATCACAACAGCTATTGAGCTCGTTTTTCACTTTGTCAACAACAGATATGATATAAGCAGTTGGAGCCAAGTTAGAAGGGAACATAATAAAGTGGTTGTTTAAGACCACAACTGCAACTACACAACTCAATCCATTTCCAATCCACTCTTTCTCCTCACTCTACTTCTTGTCATGTGAGTGTGGTCTGCAACTTCTCTGCGACTTCTTTCACTCACCTCAGTCCTGTGATGACATTTCTAAAAATAGAAAGCTTGTTGGCTCTGAAGAGAAAAGCATGAGCTAGTGTAGATGATGGAGTTAGTTACACCATGTCTTGCTACTTTCTACCTAAAAGCAACCTCTTTCTCTTTTTTTCCTTTTTCACTTTTCTTCCAAGGCCAAATTTAAAGCTCTGTGACCAGTGCAGATAGCTCTGGTGGTAGCTTTCCCACTACAGAACAGAGGCCATTAGTTTTTGTAAACCAAATCAAAATGTATATGATGCAGATTTGAATCAGAATCAGGTAGTTACTTTTAAAAGTTCTACCGAATGTAAACCAAGCAGTCTGCCTAGTTTACATTCAGTAAAACTGTTAAAGGTGATGTGACTATTTCCAGCTGTTAGGCGATGACTTGCAGCTGGCTTAAAGGTGCATTAGGTAAGCCTTATAAAACTAACTTTCTGTCATATTTGCTGAAACTGACCCTATGTTCGAGTAGAACTACATGAAGCAGGTCATTTAAAAAAAAAATTTGGCTCCTCTGGATCTTCGCAATCCTACCTACAGCACCTTTAAAGGTGCAACAAGTACAATTTGGGCATCTGTAAATTAGAATCACACAAATGTTGAGACACTGCAACGGACACAACAAACAAATCCACCTAACCACAGCAGAGAGTGAGAGAGATGTCGAGAGAGGGAATGTGAATGTTCAGCTTGTACGATGGTGGAGGAAATGTGTCGAAGACTAAGCATGCTTTATGTGTGTGTGTGTGTGTGTGTGTGTGTGTGTGTGTGTGTGTGTGTGTGTGTGTGTATGTGTGTGTGTGTGTGTGTGTGTGTGTGTGTGTGTGTGTGTGTGTGTGTGTGTGTGTGTGAGTGTGTGTAGAAAAGGCCCAAAGTTATGTTAGTGTTGCAATTATTTAGTACAGTTGACCATATTGTGTTTTATGTTTCACGTTTACTCTCGTTTATTCAGTGCTTGTAACAGGGTGGCCAAAGCGCGTGCTGGTTGGTATATTATAGCTGACGTCACACAGTTAATAAGCAGTAAGATAGTCGGTCAGTTGGAGTGTAGTTGTGAGCAGCATTTTTCTTCAGAGTGTGCGTAAATGAGAAGAGTAAGTATATCTGCTGCATCACTTGTGATATTGTATTTCTTTGTTAAACCAGCTTTTATTTCTGCTATTTGCTGTGGATGAGAGTTAGGAGTTTAAGGGGTCGCCACGCTACGCAACCACTGTGCTAATTATAGTCACGTTCATTCAAGCTAGTTTATCGCTTTCGGCTCACCCGACTCAGTACGTCGGGTCAAAATATGTAACATTGTGTTTAAACATGTTGATACTTTTTATACTTGTTGTTAAGATTGTTCAGTACTTTGTGGTTGAGTAAAATAAGAAATTAGTGGTGAAAAAAAAGAAATAAACGGAAGAAGAACATCTCTGAGCTCTTCATTTATTTATTCATGGGATATTTGGCCTTAAGTGGTGTTCTGGCCGACACACCTGCGTGAACTTAGTGATAACCCTATAACTAGCACCGAGACTGAGCATCTACCCATTATCTACATTACAGTGTGTGTGTGTGTGTGTAAATGACAGTGAGAGATAGCTATATACAGTAGGCTATATGGCAACAGCTGAATGAAGCTCCACTGGTTTAAGTCCCAGGTAGTTTCCCTCTAATATATTGCAGTCACATCCCTGAACAGTATTTAAACTCATTCACTTCACAGTGTGCATCTGTAATAGCTCACTGCTGCATAGGCCAGCAGTCTCCATGTATTGAACTGCACCAACATCCTGCAGAGATGTTTGGGGCTACAAGCAGACAGAAAACATGAGAATCGTTCTCACCTTTGATGGGAAAACATCACATGTCTGCAGTGTTGCTGAACAAGGCAGAGTGCACACTGCATGTGTAATAACTGTCTTTAAAGGTTTATATTGAAACACAAACCAAGTAAAGATACTTCCAGAACTATCTGCACTGGCCACATATACAAAGCCTTTAAGGATATGTCTGGTGATATACCTCTTATTATTAACAAATCCCATGAAAAAACACAAACCGACAATGAATCGATCCTTCCAACAAGTATTGCCTGTGTTTCCAAAGCTTGATAAATCTTATTCTGTTGTGCGATGCAGCTCCATTGTTTCCAAAAACTATTAAAAACACATTAATGAGCCACACTGTTGCACTGTTTAACATGTTCCTTCATTATAATGAATAATGAGGGAACACCCGCCTGAAAATAGTCCCCAATAAATGCACTGTTTACTTTATGTTTGCTATAAGCCACAGTGCCCTGCTGTTTTAGGAAATTGCATTCTGTTCCCCATGTATTAGGTCGATGATTAGGTACCCTTAGCGAAAACTTGAATGCAGTCTAATATAACAGCCTTGCAATAAATCCTACCTTAATGAAGGTTATAATGTTGAATTTTAGTTGAAACGGTTTCATAGACTTGTTGATTCTACTTCATTAACCATGTTGTTGAATTGTATGGTGTTATGTGACAGGTGTTTTTATTATTTTGTCCAACCCATCTACAATATATCAATGAGTATCAAGGAGTAAAATATCTGGCTCTTTAGCTGCTAAATGGTATTGTATAGGGGGTCTTTTAGAGCCCTTTCAATAAAAACAGCTCGGTCTTTCAAAGAGATTTCAGAGAGATTTCAGACAGCTGACACAAATATCGGAATAGCTCCAGAGTCATCTCTTTGGGCTACGGTAACACAGTAACACATACCCATCTCCCGACACATCCATAACCTAACACCATTAACAGCATCCAAATACTATCTAGTGAGGACTTGATAAATCATCTTCTAAATTAGTATTGATGTCCAGCATTTATAGTATTAAAGGAGGAAAACCAGGTTTAAGAATGAGGGGAGTAAGCTTTTGTTTTATTATAAAAGACGGAAGCTCGAGACACCTTGATATTAGTGGGTCCTTTGTTGACCAAAATGATACAATCTTTATACATCTCTCAGTGCATACCTAGTGTCTGGCAAGAAGTAGGATAACCTTATTGTGCAAGTATTTCAACCTTGCTTCTGTTTGTTTTAGTTTTTTTTACTTTTATCTCCCACTCTTTGTTTCACTTCTATCACTCTTAATGTCTTTCCCACTTTTGATCTATTTCATTCATTCCTCTCTATTACCACCCTCCCTTTCCCCGCTTCGTCCACCATTGACCTTACTTCCCCCAAGCATTGCTCTTTCTGTTATTTTAAATGTCTTCTTTTTTATTCTAGCCTTCTCTGCCTACACTTCTTCCTCCTCCCTTCTCTCCCTCGCACCAATTTGCTTAACTTTGTACAATGTTGTCACCTTTCTCCCATGTCTCATTTCTACATGTCTCTCATTTTCTATCCATTTTCATTATTTCTCACCTTCCTTCCCCTTCTATTTCACTTTTCTTATATTCTCTCCTCAATTTTCTTCTTCTACTCTTCTTTGTTATCATTTATCTCAATCTACTAATTCTGCATCTTCCAATTCAATTTTTTGACGCACCCTCACCCCAATTTAATTTTGCCTCCTTATCATTTCCACCCTTTTATCTCTTCCCTCTCTCTAAACCTTCACTGTCATTCCGCTCTGTCTTTGTACCATCTTCTCTCGTGATTTCCCTCTCACTATTTCCTCTAACTCTACTCATCATCATTTCCTATTCTCCTCATTTACTTCCTCTTTCCCCCCTTTTTTCTCTCTTGCAGGGGTGTGGTTCGTGTGGATGTGAACCTGCAGGATGTGGACATTGACCAGTGCTCCAACAGTGGCTGGTTCGCTGGGACTCACCGCTGTAATGTCACCAGCATGGAAGTGAGTCTGCTTTACATTATAGTTGTCTTTCAATCAGCAATAACAGAAAATGCTCTCGTATCACTTTGCTTGTCTATTTTGTCAATCTGCTGCACCCATACACCCTTCAGTCTGATAATTATGTCCTTAAAAATGCAACACACACACTGTGACAAAGGCTATCAAATGTGCATCATGTGAAAGAAAAACAACAACAGCGGTGTAATATCTGAGAGCAATGCTCCTTATTAAAGTGTCCGCAGCCTACATACTGTCAGGCTCTCTGGTTAAGAGCATCAGCTAACTGACCTAAACTGAAAGAGTAAAGCTGTCAGTTCACTCAGCCACAGTGTATGAAATGTAATATCTATAGAAAGTTCAAATGATAGTTCAATAGATAGATAGACACTGTAGAAGTTTTAACAAGAATCTACAGCCATGTTAGTGGCTCTGTGAGGCTGTACTACACAGCCGTGCTTTCAGTTAATGCGTTCCAGTTGAACTTGGAAGTCAAAATTTCCCAGTCGAAAATTTCCAGTGGCACCGCCTAAAGCCCACTCGGAAAGTTGGGAGAGCCCCACCAACCCCGACATCACAATCCAACATGGCTGCTCTGAGCACCAACAGTAGTGAAAGCTGTATGATTATAAATATACTGTTTTTAGCACTTCTTATTTGTGTCTCATTAAATAATTTTTTTTAAATTGACCTGACTAGATGAAAAGTTAAGTTAAACTTAATATTACAATTCATCCTGAGGATAACATGAATGTCTGAATCAAATTTCATGGCAACATGTTACTATTGTCAACATAATGGTGTCACTAGAGGAAAAGTCACGTGTTCATTATCAAGTTATTAGGATTCATCATCCAATAGTTGTTGAGACATTTCCATAAAAACAAAATAATAAAAAAAAATGTCAACCTCATGGTTGTGCAAGAGGAAAGGTCAGGGGCTCATCAGTATCTGGATTCTTTATCCTCTGGGGACAGTGCATCCCCGTACAGAATTTCGTGGCAAGCCATTCAATAGTTGAAGAGATATTTCAATCTGGAGCAAAGTGGTGAACACAGTCACAGAGATTGTGTCCATCATTGCAGGGTAAATTGGCTGAAAAGCCAAAACCCCAGACAGCAGTCCAGTGTCTGTAGACATCAGTGAGCATGCGAGCGTGCTTGTCTGTGATGATGAGGGTTGGTGATGGTGATATGTGTGTGTATGTGTCTTCTCCATGATATACTGCTTTTACCTGTGTGACCGCTGTAATGGAACTGGCAGCAGCCATACATCATGTTTGTATCTATAAGAGCTTCTGTGTGCTATTTGCATGTGAGCCTTTGTCAGTGTGTGGGTGGGCTCAGCTGTGCGTTCGCTGCCTAGCTCATGTCAATGCCAGTGCGTTAGTTTTATGTGATGTATTGCAGGATGCCTCTCTCCCTACAGCAGGGGAGAGTGGCTGCTTAGGCTTGCGTGGCATGTCCCTGGCCATATGATGTATAATAAATGCAGTGTAATGGATTGCAGCAAGCTGTGATCAATAATTGACCATGCTCTTTGTCTGTGTGCCTCCCCCCCCCCCCCACTACAGAGGAAACGTGTTCTTCTCCATGTTCGTCTTTATCTGTTGTGCTGTTTCCTCTGTATTGTTCCATTTTTATAAGCAACTCTCTCATGGCTGCTGTCAGGTATAATCTGGATGGTGCTGATTAAAGTACTGTAGTTCTTCTCTTCAGATACGTGTGTGGACAGATGGTGTGTCTGGTGTCTTTTTATTATCATCACAGTGGTGGCAGAGAAAGCCTTTTAGTTACCAAGGCCATTCCAGCCTGCCTATAGAAAACCACATTCACGGAAATGCTTTGAATTACCCAAGGTGTCTCCTGCATGTGTGTTCTTATATTCTGTAAATAAAATTAAACCTGAACATGAAGCACTATGAGAGGAGATTTTCAGAGGATCATTACAGAGCTTACCACTCATTACTCTCCTCCTCTGATGATTCTTCTTCACACACCATATTTGGCCAAGCTGCTGTCAATGATTAAGTGCTATCTTGAATCAGCAGTGTTATTTGTCTCTGTTTCAAATGTAGGAATATTGGAAGCAGGAATTAAGAAAACAGCATAGAACTGAAACGATAAATTATATTTGTTGGAGGGGACAAGTATTGACCAGGGAAATCTATCTGTTTCTAACAATGTCATCAATGTTGTCCTTCTATGGATAATTTATTTTTGTAATCAAATCAACGATAGGCGTTTCTTGCAGGATGTATATTACAGCTGTCCACTGTTTGTGTAAGGTCAGCCTCTAAAGGATTTTAAACAGAGGGCAGTTCAAGAGAGGTTATACATATGTATTTGAGCCTTTGCATAATAAAGCTATAAAACACCAACACTAAGAGTAATGCTTACAGCTGTGCTTTGTGTGAAATGGTAACATCAGCATGCTAACATGCTCACAATAACAATGTTAACAGCAGTTGTTTGGCATGAATGTCTGTACCGGATTTCATGGCAATCCTTTTAGTAGTTGTCAAGACACTTCACTCAAAACCAAAAATGTCAATCTCATTGTGGCTAGATGTGAAAAGTCAGATGATCGTCAAAGTCATTATGATTCATCCTCTGGGGATTATGAACGCCTGTACCACAGTTAATGACAATCCATCTAATAGTTGTCGAGACACTTCAGTCTGAACCAAAGTGGTGGGCTAAAAACCAACCCAAGTCCTCCAACCCATATGATACCTACATTGGTTGTTTTTCCAACCCTCTAATACGACCTACAGGAGTGTTACTAAACTAGCGCCCCTGCCGTTGGCAGCAGATCAACACATCGTCATACCTAAATTTAACAGTCCCACATGTTGTGAAACGGTTGTAGTTTTATTAGGTTTAGGCAACAAAAATACTTGGTTGGTTTAGGAAAAGATCATGTTTTTGGTTAAAATAAGTACGTAACTTTAGTTAGAAGGTAATTTACCTATGTAAGTTAAAATACTGTAAGTTCACATTGACTTTTGGTTTCACACAGGACATACAGCGGTCGCTTGGTGAAAAGTCCTGTGTTTGTTTGACCCATCCATCTGACCAACCACTCTGACCTCCTCCATATGTGGACATTGTCACATTGTATACTGTACTATGTCACCTGATTTCCTCTTTTGCTCCTATCATGATTTCTACGGCCATCACAATAAACGTAAATATGGGTCGTAATAAGCTGCTTGTACAAATGACCTATGGGGTCATTTTTTGGGGGGGGGGACAGTCTCCTAAAACACATAAAAAAGCAAAACATACTTTCAGTGAGTCGAAAATGCTTCCATCATTAGAGTTGACAGTTCTCTGATGGTGTTTGAGCTTTTGTAATATCTCCAGACTGTCACTTAAATCACTGTTATAGAGAAGTGACAATTGTGGCACAGTTATAGAAGGGGAAGTGATAAAGAGTTATAATAAGCTTGAAAAAGTAAGTGAATCTATAGTTAGTGTAATTAAACAACAAGCTATATGGCTTGAATATATTAAAAAGTTGGAAATATAAGCCGTTTGACTTATGATCACAGTGCTGTATACAAATTAGATTTTGTTTTAAATTTAGGATGTGAAATGTTCGATGTCTTGTTTCTTTCTTCCCCCTGTCATTTGTCTTTTTGTCCTATTTCCCTCTCAACAATTCAGTCTTTTCATTTCTTTTCCCAGTTACTTGCTGTAATTAATTTGGCTTGGTATCACAGACAAAGTAGAAAAGAATTGCCTTTTGTCCCAAAGTCCCGATTAAAAAACAGTTCATTTCTAAATTTCGCTAAATACATTTTTTTGGGAAATGGGCTGTGGAAAGTCAGTGTAAGGCTCATTTTGTTCCCCATTGAGAACAAACACACCCTGAGGCTCTGTCTCAGAGAAAGATAACGAGACAGACTCTAGTAATGTGACAGAGCACAGTATTACCTGTCTTGCTTCTCATTGTTACTATGTAATGGCTCAGTTTGTACAACTGCAGTTTTTCAACTTCTGTTTATTCTACGTGATGGAGAACAGCCTATTTTTTGTCCTCTTTGTTTTTTGCTTTGTTGTAAAGGCAGTTTAGTGAAACTTGAGGAGGTTTGACATTGTCTAGCAATTCATCATTTTAAACTGTATGTCTCACTTCCTTTTTTTATTCTAAGTTGCTTAGAGACATAAGCTTATGAGAATATGAGCTTATGAGGATAATTTTTGTCACTTAAACATGCAAGAATTAATTTCATTATTTGGCCACTTGGACACCAACACAACAAGCTGTAAACTAAATACATTATTTACACATCCAACAAGCAATATAGCATTTCAATCAGGAGAGACTTCGTTGCAGATATGCAAGTTTATTGTACATAATATGTAATGTACAGAGTCTTTGGAGATTAGACTCCGTCGTTATAATTTTTAAAGGGGTAGAGAAGCCAAGACATATCCCCCTGATGGAGCTTAGACACTGGTGATGGTGGAGAAGGAACCCGAAGACCGAACGAAGGATCTGTCTGCCGGAACTCAGGGGTGCCAAGGAAGACGATGACCAGAGATGGAAGGGGAGGAGGAGGATTGCATGTTTGCCTAAAAAGACAGCTGACAGCACAGAGAAGATATTTAAAGCAGGATGTCATGCTTTGATTGGATCATGAACTTCGTGGCCAATTGGTCGGTTTACTGAAAAGTGAACGCCTCTAAACAGCTGAATAGTTTTTAGGAATAGAGCGGTGATTAGAAGTCTTCCTGAAAGAATTTACGCTGAGCTCCATTAGTTGCTAACTTTTGTCTGCCTGTCGTCTGGTGCAGGGCAGGTAGCGTACAGTGAGCTATTCTTCTGCGTCTGGAAACTGGTTTGATGGCAGATTTTGTGGGCTGGAAAACCAAAATAATGCATTTCTGATGGCTATAATATCTCATAATTGGTGAAAAGAACTACATTAGTGTCAACGAACCTGGGCAAAAGGGCTTTAAAGCCCCCTTCACTTGTAGTTGCATCTAAAATCCATTATTAATGCTAATGCAATTGATTCAGCTAATTTAAAGCGAACTATACACCATTTGTATCTTGTTTCACTTGTTAAACCCCCCCCACTACTTTTTTGTGTGAAATAGATGTATTTTAGCGTGCAGCGGAAGATGTGTAGGCTTTCAGCCGTCCTAATGTCAATGGGGAGGTCATTCCACCCTTTAGGAGCCAGCAGCCAATTCTATTTTAAGTTTGGGTGTAAAGTCCTCACTAAATGAAATGTTGAAACTAGTTAGTTTGATATTAAAGTTGTGTCGATGTTTGGTTGCACCACGGAGACGTAAGATTCATCACACTGCCGTTAAGTCTACACTAACCATAATTTTGTCGCAGAAAATTATGTTTTTACTTCCCGTGGCCAATCAGTGAAAAGCACTATTCTTAATGCAGTGTTTTATTAATAATATTATATTATTATTAATTAGTGTTATGCACTGACCGGAAATGGCAATTCCGAGCAGTGCGCGACGCCAAGGGTAGTGCTTCCTCTGTCTCCACCGCATGTAAAAACTGATTATTTTCCAATTCATGGCATGTTTTTTATTATAATTTTTTTTAATGCGTTCTGCAGAGAAGGGAGACTGGTGTTGGTCACGGTTTGGAATGAAAGGGAGAAAACAGGACAGAGTAACACGGCGCATATCGCTCATATACATTTTTATTTATTTATTTTTTGACAACGTAATTAAGGCGGCAGGCATGTGTTGCTTAGGCGGCCGCCTTAGCTGCAAAGTGCTGCAGGAAACCCTGTGATAATTCTCTTTGGGTCCCCTTTCACAGTACACATTGTCATTAATGTTAATATACACAATATTTACTTTAAGTTCTTAAGTGAAGTTAGGTTACCCAAAAAATTTAGCTTGGCATTAAAACCATGTGATGATGATGGATGATGAGGAATGCTTGCAAAACACCAGTGTAACTATTTAACTATGAGTTGTGGTTTAAATGAGCTGTACAGTGGGGAGAACAAGTATTTGATACACTGCCGATTTTGCAGGTTTTCCTACTTACAAAGCATGTAGAGGTCTGTAATTTTTATCATAGGTACACTTCAACTGTGAGAGACGGAATCTAAAACAAAAATCCAGAAGATCACATTGTATGATTTTTCAGTAATTAATTTGCATTTTATTGCATGACATAAGTATTTGATACATCAGAAAAGCAGAACTTAATATTTGGTACAGAAACCTTTGTTTGCAATTACAGAGATCATACGTTTCCTGTAGTTCTTGACCAGGTTTGCATACACTGCAGCAGGGATTTTGGCCCACTCCTCCATACAGACCTTCTCCAGATCCTTCAGGTTTCGGGGCTGTCGCTGGGCAATACGGACTTTCAGCTCCCTTCAAAGATTTTCTATTGGGTTCAGGTCTGGAGACTGGCTAGGCCACTCCAGGACCTTGACATGCTTCTTACGGAGCCACTCCTTAGTTGCCCTGGTTGTGTGTTTCGGGTCATTGTCATGCTGGAAGAACCAGCCACGACCCATCTTCAATGCTCTTTCTGAGGGAAGGAGGTTGTTGGCCAAGATCTTGCGATACATGGCCCCATCCATCCTTCCCTCAATACGGTGCAGTCGTCCTGTCCCCTTTGCAGAAAAGCATCCCCAAAGAATGATGTTTCCACCTCCATGCTTCACGGTTGGGATGGTGTTCTTGGGGTTGTACTCATCCTTCTTCTTCCTCCAAACATGGCGAGTGGAGTTTAGACCAAAAAGCTCTATTTTTGTCTCATCAGACCACATGACCTTCTCCCATTCCTTCTCTGGATCATCCAGATGGTCATTGGCAAACTTCAGACGGGCCTGGACATGCGCTGGCTTGAGCAGGGGGACCTTGCGTGCGCTGCAGGATTTTAATCCATGACGGCGTAGTGTGTTACTAATGGTTTTCTTTGAGACTGTGGTCCCAGCTCTCTTCAGGTCATTGACCAGGTCCTGCCATGTAGTTCTGGGCTGATCCCTCACCTTCCTCATGATCACTGACGCCCCACAAGGTGAGATCTTGCATGAAGCCCCAGACCGAGGGAGATTGACTGTCATCTTGAACTTCTTCCATTTTTTAATAATTGCGCCAACAGTTGTTGCCTTCTCACCAAGCTGCTTGCCTATTGTCCTATAGCCCATCCCAGCCTTGTGCAGGTCTACAATTTTATCCCTGATGTCCTTACACAGCGCTCTGGTCTTGGCCATTGTGGAAAGGTTGGAGTCTGTTTGATTGAGTGTGTGGACAGGTATCTTTTATACAGGTAACAAGTTCAAATAGGTGCAGTTAATACAGGTAATGAGTGGAGAACAGGAGGGCTTCTTAAAGAAAAACTAACAGGTCTGTGAGAGCCGGAATTCTTACTGGTTGGTAGGTGATCAAATACTTATGTCATGCAATAAAATGCAAATTAATTATTTAAAAATCATACAATGTGATTTTCTGGATTTTTGTTTTAGATTCCGTCTCTCACAGTTGAAGTGTACCTATGATAAAAATTACAGACCTCTACATGCTTTGTAAGTCGGCAGTGTATCAAATACTTGTTCTCCCCACTGTATATAGATGAGCATCCATTCTTTTCAGCTACATGAGCTTCTTCTTCTGCTTCTTGGCCTTTTTTTCCTGGTCTGCCCAGATACAGCGAGGTGGTGGAGGAAGGTAGGATGTGTCACCATGAACCAAATACAAGACTTCATGCATTATGAATAGTCAGTCGTAGGGGTAGCATCTTACATAAGGAGCCACTGCTTATGTAATTAGACCAGGACTTGAGAATGATTAGTGTGGGTGATTTGTAACCAGATGCATCTGAGTATGTAATATCTTTTTTTTTCCTTTGTGCATGCTTTTTAAATGTAAGTTAGCATCAAAGTGTGCAGTGTGTTTGCATATGTATGTGTGTGTGTGTGTGTGTGTGTGTGTGTGTGTGTGTGTGTGTGTGTGTGTGTGAGTGTGTGTTTTCTCTCCTCCCTGTGAAATGTGCTGCTGGAGATGAAGGGCTTCAAAGGCAGAGCTCTGCTAATTAGTGTAAACTGCTGTGACAGCCAAGGAGGGTTACCCCCTCTGTCTTTCCTCTTGCTTTCTCTCCTCAATCAGCTACACTTCCTCTTCCTGTTCTTTTCCACACTCCCTGTTTCCATGGCTAGTCACACTCTCCCAAATCTCTCTCTATCTTTGGCTATCTCCTCATCATCTCTCTTTAACTCTCTGGTTTTCCATTTTGCCTTTTCCATCACCCTTACTCCTGTCTCTGTGTCTCCGTTTTCTTGAAGCCAATTAACTCCTCTGAGGAGGGCAGAAAGACACGCCAGAAATTATCCCTCCATCTGTCTACATATCCTGCTCTGCTTTTGCCAGCCTTACACATTAAATCGTTACTTGAACTGACCAAGTTATAATTGAGAAACACTCTTCACTTTCTTCTGCTGCTTTAAAAGGAAAAACACTGGTTGACCTCGGCTGTTATCATTGCAGCGCACACTTTAAAAACTCCTAATTTGTGGATTTACCTTTATGCAGACACAGAAAGCACAATCTGACAAAGAAAAAGCAGCAACACCATTATTTTTAGCTGCAGCTCAGCTACTGTTGATAGTGATGTGTGAGTCCCTCTAGTCTGTAAATCTAATTACTGTGGCCCCTCACTACCCCGCTGCAAGAAACCATGCACTGCAGTCTCAGACTGTATGACTGTATGGGGTTAAAAAAGGGACATAAATGAAATATTTGTGCCTGCCTTACTGTGTGTCTTTTCACAATCCTTATCGTCTCTGGCACATTGTGGAGAAAGAAGGATTTAAGCTTCAGAAGTCTCAAATTCAGTATAAATACTTCATGTAAGGAAAGGGAGATCCAACTGAACAAGACACTGCAAAAGCCTGTGTAGAATGTTAGCAGTAATGGATGCTTAGGATAAAGTAAAATGATGGATTTGGGTTTTTTTTCTAAGATATGTCATTCTGTATTTGTCAGGATAAGCAAGACCTGTTTTTTTACTTGCCTTATCTCTAGCAGGAAAAAAACTGAGGTGACTTGAGGAGCAGAGGAGATAGAAAATAACCTGTTCTGCTCTGTCTTTTCCTGTTTCACTCTCCTCTTTCTATTTTGTCCTGCCAGAGGCTCTCCGTCTCTCCTCAGGGAGTTTGAAGCTCTACAGCTAAAGATGAGTTGAAGAGTTTGGAGACTTACTGCATCTGTACACCTAATGGCGATTCATGTGTGTGTTTAAGTATGTTTTTCATCATCAAAGAAACCATTTGTGTTTATATTCAAAGCTGCATTTAAAAAAAAAAGGTCAAACAAATGTAAAGAAAACTCTCAAATTAATAAAGCAAGCTTTACTATACAGCTTTCAAAATATAGATATTCAAAACGGCTTTTCTCCTCTGGGGGCTGCAAGGACCACACATAACAGAGCACAAATTGTGAATGAACATAAAGTACCGTATTCTTTAAAGCCTTGCTTTCCAAATAGGCCCACTTATGCAAAACATGCATGCCACTCATAGACTGTATATAAAACTATGCCACTGCAAGGAATTTGGTATGAAAGCATCCAACAAAAAAATGTGTGTTTCAATTCAAGTTCATTGGCTATTTCTTTTTGTACTGTACACTTACAAGACTCACACTGAACACACAGATCCAGATAAAAGCTGAGCAGCACTATTCATGGGAAACGTATTGCTGGACCTTTTCGTTATATGAAAACCACATAAATAATACAAGAACTTAGCTTAATAAAATAGTCAGTTGTTCTCAATACTTGCGCATTGACCGTAAACACTTTTTATTAAAAAGGGAATATTGCAATATCTTTCCATTCTTTAATAAAACACTCAGTGGAAAGATACTTCAGGCAAATATCTCAGCTTTTTTATTCTCAGTAAATAACTCAAAGTTTACTTTGACTTAAGTTCACTAAACTTTGACAATGACAGCAATATTTTCAGTTATAAAATGATTTAATGTATTTATTAATTGTATTATTACTCTGAAAAGACAACAACGTTATTGATCTGAATTTAAATGTGACATTGCTATGCTGCCACATGAATAACAATCAGACTGGAAAACAACCTGTTGTAGGGATTGAGCTGGATATATAAAATTATTTGGATCATTTTTGAAATCTGAAAGTCAAATTAAGAAAAATCTTAGAGGGAATTCAACCAACTTAGCACATCAAAAACAGTTTACTAGTCATGGGCAGAACTGCACAGTGTGACAATAAACACAGTGAAATGTCCTGTGTGTCTCCGAAAGGGCTTTTCAGTGCCCAGTGACATTCCCAGGGTTATCTCCACTTAGACTTGGAACCTCATATTTTCCACTGAAAGCCCAGGTTACAAACTGGGGGCATGACATTTGAAAGAGAAGGCAGGGAGGGTCCGCAGCTCCACACCTATAGCCTTTAGAACCGTACAACAGGATGGGCTTGACGTTGCTGTGAAACAGCATAGATGGGCTGTTGTTTTTAGGCTGTATTGCTTGGACGTCCAGATGTTTCAGAGTTGGGAAAACACACTCCTCGCTGAAAAGGCATCCTATATAAGTGAAATTCTCTCTCTCTCTCTTACATAAATGTAATTAGCTCTTACCAGTGTATCGCAGTGTGTATTTTGTCCATAGCAAATCCCTGCCAATCGGTCCCAAAACGTCCCAGTTAGACAGTAAATGCTGTATACATATTCTTTATAAATCTTTACAATCATTTCCCGAAAGAACCAAGCAGGCCTGCCATGTTGCACGAGCTGGAGTGTCCCTTTAATGCCTGATCTCTGGAAAATGCATAACTCTAACAATATACCAATATACAACTCACTATAGATTATACAATATCTATGATGGTTTAACAAGTGCATATGATTTGCAGTATTTTCTGGCAAATCTGACCTACCTTTGATCTTTAATTAGGCTGATGACGCATGCATTGTAGCAAGAAGTGAGGAAAGAGAGCAGAAAGACAAGGATGCATATAGGATGGAGAGCAAGACGAGACAGGGAGGGAGGGATGAGGAGTGACAGCAGAGAGGGACAGTCGTCAGGGAGGATTCATCCTCCGCAGAGAAACACCATTCACTCTCTAATCTGCTGCCTGCAGCTCAGCGGCTGCCACGGCCAAATGTAAGAGCCCGTCGAGTCGGCGGCAGCAGTTGGATCTTAATTGAGTGCGGTCTCTCAGTCGAGTCCACGTAGGCAGCTGGGGACCACCCACCCAGATGTCTGTGTGGGGAAAATTAAGGGTTCATCTCATGTCTTCAAATGCCAAGTGATACTTTCCAAAGGCTGCACAGCCAATCAGTGGAATATTTTGTCCTCTTTAACTAACTTAAATATAAATCACAGCCCTGTAATCCCTCAGCTAATGTCCTTTAAGGATGCAGGGAGACCAACAGCAGCACTCAGCCCGGCCCTCCTGGTGACTCTATCTCTAGTCACAGCACTGTTACCACGACAAGCCACCAATCAATAAGCAGCTATATATCGCAGGCAGTTTTTGCCTCTTAACTTGATGGAGAAATTCCAGACAGGCTTAAGTCCAAGGTCTCCTCTCCTCAGACATCCACTGTTTCAGTGGTTGGTAGTCTTGTGAAACAGCAGAAGGCACATTCCACACCCAGGGGACAGAGTGATTGTAATGCTTTTAGGGTTTAATGCTTTCAGGGTATTTATAGATCTCTGAGGGACGCAGAGTGCTCTCTATTTCTATTTCCCTGTATTTCTCTCTTGCCAACTCCCATCTTGGTGTCGTGTTCACAGCTTTTTTATCAGATTGTACAGTGAGCAATTTGAACAGGTATCACAGGCTGCAGTCCAAAACATTAGGGGCCTCAATGTGAAAGTTACATATAATTTATTTTTTGGTTTTAATGTGAAGTATGTTTTACATTTTGTGTGATAGTATCAAGTGATATTGTTATGTGTTGTTGTGCTAGGGGCTCTGCCAAAACCTGTCGTTTTGTACCTGTTAGACTGCTTAGCAGGTGCTCACTGGGTTTTATAGGGCTGTTATGCTGTTTTAATATTTCAGTATTTGTATAGTTTAAGTTTGAAGATTAAGTCCCAAACTTTTTTAAGGGGAAAGTCACCCTAAAAGACTATATTTAAAACAGCCGAGTCTAATTTGTAGTATGCATTAATCCTGTAGAAAGTGGAGATATTTCCTGCTAAACCACAATGGGCTTAAGTTGCAGAACAATTGAAACATGTACAGTATAATTTAGGCATTAGTCTGTCCTTTAAAATCAAAGAGCAGCAGCTTCTTTCCAGACTCTTCTTCTATTATACCATGAAAAGTTCCCACTAGAAAAGTGAGAATTGACAGCAGCCTCATAAAACCATAATGCAATGCAGCCACTGGACAGCAGAAATACAATTTTCACCTGGCTTGTTTCCACACCTTTGAACTTTTCACCTTCCCAATGTGTTCAGCGATTCAAGACGTTGGTAGGCATCCTTAACAATGGGGGTGTCATCTTCGTATCCAGTATACAAGCTAGCTCTGTATCTAGGTGAAAGAATATGGCAATAAAAATGGCGACAACTGTGGATGAGATTGCTATAGTTGTACAGGTTGTTTCTAAGTCAACTTTAAAAAAACCTCTTAAATCAGCATATTTCTTGGATCACCATGAAAACGTTAACTGCTCTTAACAACTTCTACTGCACTGTTACACGCTACTGATGGGTAAGCACAAAAACAACACAGCTTCCTCTTACAAATGGAAATTGGCTAACAAACGCAATGTCAGGCTAAATGAATGTAAGAAAACAAAATGGCAATTTAGTCCGGTTTTCAGTGAGCATTTTTTCTTTCTTTTTGTGTGTGCTTGCGCCCAGTTTTAGGAAAATAGGGTGCCTGGGTTTTTTTTAGGGCTGTCAAAATAACGTGTTAATTTCGATTAATTAATCTGAGAAAAAATAACGCGTTAAAAAAAATAACGCGTTAAAAAAAATAACGCAGATTAATCCATTCCAGCCGTTCTAGCCACCATTGGACTGTAAAATGAAGGCGGGAGACGAGAATGTGCTGCCTGGATCATTAATTGGAACATTTACTTGTAAAAATCTTCTTCTTCCTGCCAACCTTGGCTACCGAAATCTGGTGCCACTGATATGTCTGCTCTTCTCTCTGATGCTCTGAAACAGATGGCAACACAAACACCGCTGCACATGATGCTAGTTAACACTATACTCGACAGCAGCTAACGTTAGCCTACCGCTATCTAGTAGCTGGATTAAAAACGGTTAAAATCCTGACAGCTAACGCTAAACGGTGTAAAGTTTGACTGTGTTTTAGCCGTCGGAAAAACAACACAGACGGTGCGTTCAATGAAACTGGTAAACTACAGCCTCGTGGTGCATTTGAAGTTATTGTAAATGTCCTTTTCCCACCTGGTGGTTGTTTTTGTCATTCAACAGCAATTTACTAGTGAAATAAGTTATTGTTATTGTTATACATTATCAGTAAATCATTTAATTTTGACCATATGGCCTCAGCATTAAACAAGCTGTTCTTTAATGACACCAACTGTTGTTTAGTACCCTTTTTTTTCTTTTCTTTTTTTACTTTCTTAAAAAGTATCGGTTCAGGCACCGTTAATTATGTATGCGATTAATTTCGATTAATTAATTACAGAGTATGTAATTAATTAGATAAATTTTTTTTAATCAATTGACAGCCCTAGTTTTTTTAAATGCTTAAATATCATAAGACCACTGCTGTAATGCAACACAAACTGTTTACATTTACAACCACGTTATTAAAGTATGCCAGGGTAAATTGACATTTCAATGATCAAGTGCTATTGATAAACTACAGTGTCTGTGAAAATGCAAGGATCAGGCTTGTAATAAAACACCCTCTCCTCAGGCTGCCTTTCTTAAAATAAGTCTTTTGCATTTTCTGTGATTGACAATGCAACCTTGAACCCTGTCAGCCAAGAGTTAGAAAAAAGAGGAATTAGAAGCCCTCACTGCATCCAAAGGTGCAATTATAAAATACTTTCTTTCAGTTTCAGCCTGCGGTCTGATGAAGGTGATCCATCAAACTGAGACACGTCAAACGACCGTTTCATAGCCCTTTCATGGTGGCTGAGAAAAAGGGAAGCTGGCCTTGGCGTCGCTAAACACCTTGCCTTTAGACGGTGTTCGATGTGTGTGTGTGTGTGTGTGTGTGTGTGTGTGTGTGTGTGTGTGTGTGTGTCTTGCTGCATGAGTGTGTATAATTTTGCTGGAGAAAGCAGCACTGGTGATAGACGACATATGGAGCGGTGTGCTAGTGAGGCAGTTCAGGAGTATTGGGTGTCATTAATCTAGTTTTAATGGTCCTTGTCAATCTCCTGTGTGACATGCATGTTTCCTGTATTGTACTCATGGGATCTGTACTTGAACTAGTTCTGAGAGATGTATAGTATGGGCTCAAGTAATATAGGTAGGTTGGAAACAACAATGTTACTTCTCTCGTAAAAGGTTGAAATTAGCGACACATGCACTATTTTACACTCTTACTTGCTGCGCTTTAAAATGCACTTGGGAACCACAAACTGCTTCTGCGGTGAAAGCGCAGACAGGTTTAATAAATGCGATTTGGATGCACAGAGCCCAATAACGGTCTAAAATAAGCATCATATTTCATCCTTGCCCACCTCAGCGTCCCTGGGTATGTCTTATCTTAATGAGTATCCACTGCCTTTGGAGTAACCAGAAAATAGTGGTGTTGTATGTTTATGTCTGCATTAGCACTAACTAACTGTACATAACTTAATCACAACTACTGAAGACAAGACATGTGATCTGTATGCATCAGTGTCTTGCAAGTTTCCAAGAAAATTCTGGGTGAGACATGACACCCTTATCTACAGTATATCCTCAGATGTATGAAGGCACCATCTGACTGCACACATATACCTAGCCAAAAATCACCCCCATGTAATCCTCTGGGAATTATACTGAGGAAGTGGTGTGTGTGTGTGTGTGTGTGTGTGTGTGTGTGTGTGTGTGTGTGTGTGTGTGTGTGTGTGTGTGTGTGTGTGTGTGTGTGTGTGTGTGTGTGTGTGTGTGTGTGGTTGGTCGTAGTTGGTCGTGGTTGGGCAGTTCCTCAATTTGCCATACAGGATTTGTGCATCTATCTATCTATCTATCTATCTATCTATCTATCTATCTATCTATCCATCTATCTATCTAGCAGATGTTGAAGTTTCAAAGTTGGACTCCAACTGTGTTTAGGCCCTCGGGGAGGCTGAGTCCTCCGCTCGCCACCTGTTCCTCCACTCAGAGAGGTAGAAACATCCTGGCCAAGACCCAGATTGATTCTCGTTTGGAGGAATAAAAAAATGATCAGGCTGTGTAGCTCAAATCTGTGCCCCTTTCTTGTATTTTGTATACTTTGCTGTAATTTCACATGTATGCTTATCTCCTGAGAGAGAATACAAACAAATACACACACATGCCCTGGGCCCCATTTCAGGAAGGAGATTTAACAAACTCTGAGTCTAACCCTGATGTCTGAGTTGATTTACCCTGAGATGGGAAACTCTGAGTTTTTGGTTTCAGAACAGCTGATATGAGTTGGTTCAATCAACTCAGAGTAGGTTCACTCAGAGTTAAGCGCGTGCACCACCACAATAAAAAGGCAGCATGAATGGAGCCATGATACTACGATTCACCATGGTAACAACCACAAACAAACGGGTCGGCGGAAATACTCATGCGCACATACAGCGAGTTAAAAAAACAACCCAGCGGCTGCTGCAAAAGAGAGAGAATTTACGTGGGAGAAAATTGCTGCTAGAGTAAATATTCCAATATGGTGTAGCCTATCATATTTAATCATAAGTATAGCCTAATATTACTGGAGAAATGGTTTTGAACCTATAATCTATTTCATTTAGGTGCAATACTACGGGCGAAAAAGTACTACGCCTACTAATCCCACTGAGGCTGCAGCACCATCATTAACAGAATTATAATTCATAATCTTTTTTGGCTCTCACTGGTTTATGTCCAGGGAACACTACAAAAACATTTAAAACATGTTTCAGAGTGAGTCACACTCTTCTGACGGCACTGCAGTGGCTTTACTAAAATGCTCCGCATCACCAATGTAAAGAAAACTGCCGTTTTCAAAAAAAAAAATGTATGTGACACAAATAATCTGCTGGGATATAGAGCATGCCCAAGATGGGTGACGTTAGTGATACGAGGACGGATAAGGTTATGTAGCCCATAGGCTGCATAACAGACTGGGAAGAAAAATGATATTGCTCAAATAGGAAGTTATCTGAAAATTTAAATGTCAGGGCTTCAATATCATCTCCCGACAACACCCTGCGAAGTAAAGCAGCTTCTTCATCAACGGGATCATCGACACAAGGAAATGCCATGTTTTTAGAAAAAAATAACATTTTATAGTCTGCCTAACATGGTTAATAAACCAACACAATTTCTTTTATTCATGCCGATAACAAATTGCGCTAAAATGCGCCTGATACAGACTGAATGAATGAATGAGGAAATGAAAGAGTGCTGTCAGAGGGAGGAGACTGAGAGAAACTCGAGGTTTCTTGAAGAAAACCTGCTCCCGACCAGGTTAGGTTCACAGGCTCAGTTACCATAGTAACTGACTCTGAGGTTAAGTTACCTCTCTTTCTGAAACAGAAAACCCAGAGTTTCTCTCATCTCAGGGTTAACAAACTCAGAGTTTTCACTAAACCTGCTTTCTGAAATGGGGCCCAGACCTGCTTCAGCAGTAGTCTCCAGTTCATGTTTTGTATGCAAATTGTGATTTGACAAATGAGAGAGCTTGTATGGAAATGACATACTTAGCTGTAGCAGCATCACATAAATACTGTAATTGTTGTTGTGGGCATTTGAACTTAGAAAATCTAAAAGCACGAAAGGTGACTCATCTGCCCACAGGACAGTAGCATTTATCAACCTGGCTATGAGAAGCAAAACACTTACAGTTGTATGTGTGCCCAGCTTTCTTTGGACTATGCACTCACTACTCTTTTTGTTGCAGTTGGAATTTTGCTCTTTAATATCTGTTCTTCATGACTACTGTGGAGAGAGAAGTCATCATACACAATGTGAGAATCTACTTTATTTGCATAAATATAGTGAATCTTTTTTGTCTCTCTGAGGGAGAATGAGATGCTCTTATCTATTGCAGACCTATTTTTAGCCACAGTGGTGTGGATAAAAATGTCTGTTGGTCCGCCAAATTGGTCCAGACTGTACTATTTCAACAACTACCGGGCGACTTGCCATTCATGGTCCTCAGAGGATGTATCCTCCTGACTTTGGTGATACCTTGATTTTTCCTCTAGCGCCACCATGAGATGCTGTACTTTGTGTTTAAGTGCTAAAAGAGGCGAACATGGTAAATATTACCTGCTTAACATCAGCATGTTACTGTAACATTGTCATTGTGATGTTGTAATGTTAGCATTTAGTTCAAAGCACCACTGTGCATCAGGTGTGGCTATAGACTCTTCTGTTTCATTATGGCTCATACGATTGGTTTATTTGACATTCAAACTTTTTCAGTGCATGTTAAAGTGACTATAAAATAATGCTGAATCACAGTAAATAGTAATAGAAAGAAAGTCCAGGAAGCCTACAATGCTGTATTGCTTTGTGTTGGGTGCTTTTACAGTCATGGAAATTTGACAAATATTTCCAAATCCTCTTACATATCTACTCTTGCTATGTAGTTGATTATAGTGCGAAGAATCAGTTTCTTATAAGTAGACATACTGTACAGTAGCTTCACATTGGCTGTATGTGAATGTAAGGACACTGATTATTGGCTGAAGGTAAAGAGGCAGAAAAGTTCAAGTAGGATTTTTAACTATTCGGTAATACAAAACAGATGAAACACACAAAAATGACTCATATTTTTCACAAAATAGCTTTAAGGATCCCCATAGGACACAGTTCATACGTCACATAGCCTACTGTAAAACAAGAGGTGAAGTCTCCAAGATGCAAACATGCATCATAATTCCCAGGCCTGCTTGTATTCATTGGTGCACCAGTGGAGCACTGATTTACCATATCTGTTTATTCTGTCAACCACTTGCACTTCAGTTCAGACATTTATACCCTCAGCTCATCCCTCATGCTGCTGCGTCCCAGTTCAGAGATTTGGGGCTGTTTGACAGCTTTGAAAAACAACTGATCTGTGCAGAAGTTCAGCGGTAAGCTGAACTCTTCCACTGGAGAAAAATAAAGACATAAAAATAAATGTTATCTAAAATTGCATGGAGTTAAAGAAGAGTACCACTAAAATTCCATGAAGAAGCAAATAAGTGCATTTCCCAAAACTATTCTCAAACTATTCCTTAAACATCGGCTCCGCTTTGGATATCAGAAAAATCCAAAAAGACTATCAGCGACTGTCACTGATTTATGAAGTATAAACATAGTCCTGCTACTCTCCACAGCAGCCGTCCCATAGAAGATATACTGTTTTTACTTTAAGCATGCAATGTAATGCACTATTTATTAACATTCATGTAATATTTATTGCAGCTTTATTTTAGTACAGAGATATGTGCATTCACATGAGTGTACAGAATCCACACTGGTGCCTGTGTGTGAGTGTCGCCGAGTGTGTTTTCGCTCCAGATGGTGCGTAAGCCCATGTAGCTTCCACAGTTATCAATGCAAGCTGGAATTATGCAGACATGCTTAAATTCTGCAAACAACCCTTAGTTCTTAATTTAGATATTAATTAGTTTCCCTGTTACTTGGCAAAGCCCTGTGATTTCCCCTGACACCTCACATGTTTATATAACTGGGGCGTCTTCAGGCTGCAGAAGAGCATGTAGATGATGTAGGAGACTTGATAACATAATCAAAACAAGTTCATTAACTGAGACCACCGCAGTGGGCCTGACGAGGAGCGCAATCACAAACACATAGGCACTGCACTTTATTAAGTTTGTAATGTCTGTTTTAACTACTGAGACTCTGCATAACATTCACATTATTTGGTTCCAGTGAAGGGTGAAGACTGTAAAACAATGTATCCTTTGTTTAGTCTTTTACATTATAAATGTTACATCATTCTCCATTCCTAAACTGTTCTAATCTCACTGTTGGGTCCCGTGAATCATTCAGGTCTGGACAATCAAATCGTATTTACTCAAGAGGCATTTTTAAGCATGCTCTGGAGCCAGAAATGCTGCAAATATTAATCAATGTGTGTGGTGTAATGAAGAAAATTACAAGAGACTGTTTCATTTAAAATGCTTTTATTTTGAAGGTGGGTGTTTTATTTTGTAATTCAGATTTTCTGTGGGTGGGGCTTTTCCTGTTGTGCTGGACTTGCTGTCATTTGGAAGAAGCACATGTTGTAGTTAACGCAATCTCTGTTCATCCATCTTCTGTTCATTCATGGGGCATCGCCAGTGAGTATATTTAATTTAATAATTCAAGACCTAATTTAAGGACATATTATTTCTTGTGTGCAAAATTTATTTATTTGTTTACTTACCTGTATCTTAATTAATACATTTTGAAGGTGCAACCTGTTAAGGGGAATTAAATACTTTACTTATTAATTAATGGTAATGCAGAAAATACTTACCTGTATTTTGTTATGTGTTTGTTATTTCAGTTTTACCTTTTCTTCATTAAAATTACCTGCCAAGTACAACACACCGCCTGTTCATTGGAGGAAAACTTTTTGAAGGAACGAGTTTAGCTTGCTGTTTCATGTCAGATGAGAACAGTATAGTAAAATGGCGTCCTCTGAGAAGAAGATGGTTTCGGAAAAAGAACGTCAGTCTCAAGTTTCAATGAATGAAGCCCCAAAAATACAAGACAATATGAGGACTGCTGACGCAAAATCTCACACGTCATCTAGTGCACGTTGATCTACACGCTCTCAACGATCCATGGTCAACGTGGCAGCTGCTACAGCACGGGCAGAGGCGGAAGCAGCGAAAGCCAGAGCCTCTTTCGTCAGAAAGGAAATACACATTAAAATCGAAAAGGCTCGTCTAGAGGCAGAATTGGATGCGCTCAAGCATGAGGCAGAAGCAGAGGCAGCTATTGCAAAGGCCATAGCCATGGAAAACGCTGCCGTCGAATTAAGCTCTCACGGAAAGGCACTCACAAAGGGATGATTCTCACGCAGATGAGCAGTTTGATATAAGCCAACAGAGGCCATCTGCCCTGTTGACGTTGGATGAAGAGCACGGGTCCATTTGTCAAGTATTGGAGTCTCTCAGTCCTAAACCACAGCCCCCCTTTGGAGACTGTGAGATGCCGCAACACTCAAGCCCACGTCAGGCACATCTCCATCACTCCGAGTCACGTCAGCCAGACGGCTACCAACGTACCTCTAAGCTAGACAGCCTACATCAAAAAATCAAGGTTGAAGAAAGGCAACAAGTTGATACGTCAGATCATAAAAAGCAGCAAGTGTTCAGCCACTATGCTCCTAATCCCTCTCGTGGCCAGGATCTAAATAGCAACACGTCAGACTTAGCTAAGTTTTTGATAAGAAGTCAGCTGGTTTCAGGTGGTTTGACCAAATTTGATGATCAGCCAGAAAACTTCCTCGGCTGGAAGTCAACATTTACAAGTGTCGTGAAGGGACTTGATCTCTCTGCCCACGAACAAATTGACCTCCTCGTTAAATGGCTAGGTCCCGAGTCGAGTTATCAAGCTCGTAGGATGAAAGCCGCCAACGTCCGTCAACCATTGGTGGGTCTCAACCTCATTTGGGAAAGACTGGATGAACTTTATGGTGCTCCAGAGGCCATAGAGAAGGCTTTGTTCGCGAAACTGGACAACTTCCCAAGAATAGGCAACCACGATAACCACAGGCTTCGAGAACTTGGGGATTTACTGTGCGAACTTGAAGCCGCTAAGGAAGATGGTTATCTCCAAGGATTAGCCTATCTAGACACGGCAAGGGGAGTAAGTCCCATTGTAGAAAAATTGCCCTTCCATTTACAGGATAAATGGATGACATTTGGATCAAAATATAAGGAAGATCACACGGTATCTTTCCCACCCTTTTCAGTCTTCTCTGAATTTGTAAGGAGACAAGCCAGGGCAAGAAACGATCCAAGTTTTTATGTGACCAATACAGTTGCACCCGCTCTGAAAAAGGAGAGAATGGGGAATCTCAATTACAAGAATCCTGTGTCTGTGCATAAGACAAGTGTGAGCAACAAGGAAACGACTACAGATAGAGAGGGGAACCAAACAGAAGACGTAAACACGCTATGTCCCATACATAAAAAACCACACGCACTTAAGAAGTGCAAGAGCTTTCGAGCTATGCTCTTGGATGACAGGAAGAAATTCCTCCGGGACAAGGGAGTGTGTTTTCGCTGCTGTGCTTCAGTCTCCCACCAAGCCAAGGACTGTGGCGCTTCAATCAAGTGCACAGAGTGCGGAAGTGAACGTCATGTGGCTGCACTGCACTTTGGTCCTGCTCCAAGAGAGTCAAAGGAGCTGGTCTCTTACACGGGTCAAAAGGGCTCCAAAGAGCAGAGCCCTTCCGAGGTTCATGGCGGGGAGCCAGTCACCGCACCCAATGATGAACAAGTCTTAGCGGCTAAACCACTGTGTACGCAAGTTTGTGGTAAAGGCTTCAGAGGGAAGTCATGCTCAAAAATATGTCTGGTTAATGTTTATCCTGAAGGTCGTCGAGAGGAGAGTAAAAGGATGTACATGATCTTAGATGATCAGAGTAACGTCTCATTGGCCAAGACAGAATTCTTTGATGCCTTTCAAATACAAGGACCACGTATACCATACATCCTGACTACATGTGCTGGAGTTGTCAAGGTGACCGGTAGAAGAGCTCGCGGTTACATGGTTGAGCCACTCACAGGAGAGCTAAGTATCGCCCTTCCAACTCTAATAGAATGTAATAATGTGCCAAACAGCCGAGCAGAAATCCCAACCCCAGAAGCAGCGTACCACCACAGCTACATGCGAGCTATGGCTGACCAAATACCTGCTCTCGATGACGCTGCAGACATCTTGCTCCTGTTAGGAAGGGACATTCTCCAAGTCCACAAGGTGCGTCGGCAGTATAATGGCCCAGACAACACTCCATTTGCCCAGAAGCACGATCTTGGGTGGGTCATTGTCGGTGACGTCTGCCTGGGTGGAGCCCACGCCCCTACCGAAGTGAAAACCTTTAAAACATGCTTTATGGACAATGGTCGTCCCAGTTATATGCGTGCTTGTGAGAACCTTGTCAAAATTAAGGAGGATTTCAGCCAGACCCTTCTGCAGAACAGCTCTCTACCTTGGCCTCGTTCTCTGGAGCAGCAAGAGGATCTCCTTGGTGCAACAGTCTTCCAAAGGACTGAAAAAGACAATCAGTTAGCACCTTCAATTGACGATTTGACCTTCCTACAGCTAATGGACAAGGGGTTTGTTAAGGATGAAAGTGGCAGCTGGGTGGCACCCTTGCCCTTTCGAAACCCAAGGAAGCCTCTCCCCAACAACAGGCAGCAGGCACACCAACGGCTTATGTCATTGCAGCGAGCTTTCCAGAAGAGACCCAGCATGAAAGAAGACTTCCTGGAGTTCATGCAAGGGATTCTGGATAACAACCATGCAGAGTTGGCACCACCACCAGAGGGAAGGGAGGTGTGGTACCTTCCCATTTTTGGAGTCTACCACCCGCACAAGCCTGGTAAAATCAGGGTGGTTTTTGACTCAAGTGCTCGCTTCGAGGGTGTCTCGCTGAATGAGGTCTTGCTTCAGGGGCCCAATCTCAACAATGGTCTTCTGGGAGTTCTTCTTAGGTTCAGGAAGGAACCGGTTGCCATAACTGCAGACGTTAGGCAAATGTTTTATTGCTTTCTGGTCCAGGAAGAACATAGAGATGTTTTGCGCTTTTTGTGGTTCAAGGACAACAACCCTGAAAGTGAAGTGGTGGATTACCGGATGAGGGTCCACGTGTTTGGAAACTCCCCATCTCCTGCTGTGGCAACCTATGGGTTGAGGAGAACGGCACAGGAGGGAGAGAAGGATTTTGGCAGGGATGTCTGTGAATTCATTAAGAAAGACTTCTATGTGGATGACGCCTTGCGGTCCTTTCCGACTGAGGTCGAAGCAGTTGATGTTCTAAAGAGAGCCCAAAATCTGTTGGCAGGTTACAACATAAAGCTCCACAAGATCACCTCGAACAAGGTCGATGTTATAAATGCCTTTCCCAAAGAAGATCGAGCCAAGGGTATGGAAACTCTGGACCTTGCAGTTGATGACTTACCCACCCAGCGCAGTCTGGGAGTAGCCTGGGATATGACAAGGGATACATTCACCTTTAACATTCCCAAGCCCCAGAAACCCTTCACGCGCAGAGGGGTGCTCTCGACCATCAATAGCTTGTTCGATCCTTTGGGTTTCCTGGCGCCAGTGACGGTCGAGGGCAGGCTCCTTCTACGAGAACTGGTCTCTCAAGGTACAGATTGGGACACACCTCTGCCTCCGGAGAAATTTGAGAAGTGGCAACGGTGGCAGGACTCACTGCAAGAGCTTAATGATCTGAACATCTGTCGCACCTATGCTACATGTTCACTGATTAGGGCCAAAGGCGCTGAGCTGTGCGTCTTTTCTGACGCCTCGGTAAAGGCAATTGCAGCAGTTGCCTACTTGAAGGTGGAAACTGACGAAGGTCGCACAGAAGTCAGTTTCGTACTCGGCAAAGCCTAACTGGCACCTCTGGCAGAGCTTACCATCCCGAGACTAGAACTCTGCGCCGCAGTGTTGGCCACTGAAATTGCGGACCAGATCAGGGAGGAAATAGGGCTTAAGCTGGACAGGATCACGTTCTTCACGGACAGTAAGGTTGTGTTGAGTTATATAAGTAATGAATCTCGAAGGTTCTACGTATATGTGAATAACCGCGTGCAGCGCATTAGACAGTCCAGCCATCCGAGTCAGTGGAAATATGTAGCCACGGAAAGCAATCCAGCCGATCTCGGCTCAAGATCTGTGCCTGCAAGCCAGTTGCAAGGAACCAGTTGGTTGGTGGGACCAAGATTTTTGTTGGAAACTGAGAAGTCAACATCGGACATTACGGCCTTTGAACTGGTTAATCCAGACTCGGACATGGAACTTCGTCCAAAGGTCACAGCGCTCTTGACAAAGGTCTCAGGAGAACAACTGGATACTAAGCGTTTTGAACGCTTTTCATCATGGAGTAGACTGACAAGAGCTGTAGCTCGACTGTTACATGTGGCACAAAGCTTCCACAAGCCAGCACAGGACGCAGAATGTGTTGGATGGCACTACTGCAGGAAAGGCGTTACAAGTGCTGAGTTAACCAAGGCAGAACATATCATCATAAAGAGTGTGCAACGCGAGGTCTACGCAGAAGAGATGACATGCTTTGAAAGGAAACAAGACTTACCTGGGAGTAGTCCTCTAAAGAAGTTGCATCCTGTGAGGGACAAAGAGGGTTTGCTACGTGTAGGAGGACGCATCGTCCATTCAAACCTACCTGCAGATGAGACTCATCCCATCCTTATCCCTGGCAAGCATCATCTCGCTGTGTTGCTTATTCGCCATCACCACGTACAGGTCAAACACCAGGGAAGGAACTTCACCGAAGGCGCTGTGCGTGGAAGTGGCCTATGGATAGTGGGAGCAAAACGAGCCATCAGCAGCCTTATCTACAAATGTGTGACGTGCAGAAAATTGCGTGGCAAGTTGGAACAGCAGCAGATGGCCGACCTCCCCCCAGAGCGCCTGCAGCAAGAGCCTCCATTTACCCATGTAGGGCTGGACGTCTTTGGGCCTTGGGAAGTCGTGGCACGCCGGACCAGAGGTGGAAGTGCCAACAGCAAGAGGTGGGCGATATTGTTCACTTGTATGTCCACAAGAGCTGTCCATATAGAGGTGATTGAGTCGATGACTGCTTCAAGCTGCATAAATGCCCTCCGCAGGTTTTTCTCGATCAGGGGACGAGCAAAGCAGATTAGGTCAGATCGTGGGACTAATTTCGTTGGTGCTACCAACGAGTTAAAGCTTACCACAGACGCTCAAGAGGACAGTGTCAATGCGTACCTACTCAGTCAAAAGTGCACATGGGTCTTTAACCCCCCGCATGCGTCTAACATGGGAGGCAGTTGGGAGCGCATGATAGGAACGGCACGGCGTATCCTGGATTCAATGTTGCTCCAAGAAGGGAGGTCGAAGATTACCCATGAAGTCCTTTGCACATTGATGGCAGAGGTCATGGCCATCGGAAGCGCCTCTGATACTTACTCCAGCAATGCTGCTTACGCAGAAGATTGGGACTACGCCAATTCCTCCTGGGAACTTCTCGGATACCAATCTATTGAAACATGAGTGGAAGAGAGTTCAGGCATTAGCAGACACCTTCTGGGCAAGATGGAGGCTGGAGTACTTGAATACACTTCAGAGCAGACAAAAGTGGCATACCAAGAAGCCAAATCTCAAGGATGGAGACATAGTGCTGCTAAATGGGAGTAATAGCAAAGGCCTTTCAGAGTAATGATGGGCTAGTTCGGAAAGTGGAAGTAAAGGTGGCCTCCCACCAACCCCCCAGGACTTACCTGAGACCGGTCTCTGAGGTCGTTCTACTCTTGGAGTCAGAGGTGCTTTAGGTTAAAGTATATGTGGCATCCTACCGATGCCAGGCGGGGCGTGTGGTGTAATGAAGAAAGTTACAAGAGACTGTTTAATTTAAAATGCTTTTATTTTGAAGGTGGGTGTTTTATTTTGTAATTCAGATTTTCTGTGGGTGGGGCTTTTCCTGTTGTGCTGGACTTGCTGTCATTTGGAAGAAGCACATGTTGTAGTTAATGCAATCTCTGTTCATCCATCTTCTGTTCATTCATGGGGCATCGCCAGTGAGTATATTTAATTTAATAATTCAAGACCTAATTTAAGGACATATTATTTCTTGTGTGCTAAATTTATTTATTTGTTTACTTACCTGTATCTTAATTAATACATTTTGAAGGTGCAACCTGTTAAGGGGAATTAAATACTTTACTTATTAATTAATGGTAATGCAGAAAATACTTACCTGTATTTTGTTATGTGTTTGTTATTTCAGTTTTACCTTTTCTTCATTAAAATTACCTGCCAAGTACAACACACCGCCTGTTCATTGGAGGAAAACTTTTTGAAGGAACGAGTTTAGCTTGCTGTTTTGTCAGATGAGAACAGTATAATGTGTGAAGAGAACAATCGCACAATCACAGTTATGTCTTTGCAGCGACTATAATTTCAACCTCATATTTACTTGATGTCCATTATGTTTCATTTTCATTTTTGGATGATATAATTGTCTATCTTTATTATTGTAGGGCTGCAAATAACACTTAGTTTTGATTAATCCAGAGTTTTTTCTCGTATTTGGCCTGCAGTATTTCAGAAAATAATTAACCATTCCCAAGAGCCTAAGGTGACTTCTTCAGATATTCAATTTGCTATAATAAACCAAATATTACATTTTGTAATATACAATATTACAGACTATTTTGTTGTTGCTGTGTCCTATAATATTTCATTTTGCATCTGAAATCCTAAATACCAGAAAGAATTTCATAATTTTACTCCCACTTGCTTTTGGATTCAAAAAGCAAAACAAAGCTGTGTTGGCTGCGTCACCCAATGATTCCCCTTCCTCTTGTTGTTTCACATTCACGCAATTTCCTCTCAGCTTCTAACTTTTGCCTCCATGTAACTAACTCCTGTGATATTCTTGTTGATAACAACCAAAATAGGTAAACACTGATTCTTTTATCAATGTCCACCTGTCTGTCTTTGCATTTTCTTTCTCAGTGCACTCCCATCATCGGCCATGGATTTGTATTGGACAAGTACAAGTGCCAGTGCAGGAGAGGATTCTTCCACCCAAGCCGAGTGGCGCTCAATGGCTTTAAAAGTAGGTTACAAACCCCTCTGTGATATAAAAATACATATTGCAGCGAGCTGTCAGATCAAAAGTTAGAATTTTTCAAAAGGAAACTTTTGGGATTCATGAAAAAAACTAAAAACATCATTTTTTTTCAGCTGACAGCCACACATTTTGTTTGAAAGTCTTCTTATGTCTTTGAATGGGTATCATGGGGCCTGTGAGGTTATGAAACCTCAAGCTTCAGTCAAAGGATTTTGACTGTTCTTATTGTGAAAAGGTTTACTATTTTGTTTTTATTCTGAGCTCTCGTGGCAGCCACAGGTGGCTTCTGAATCCCAGACCTGTTGGATTATAGGGTGGCTGTGTAGACAGAGAACACGCATTGGCGGAATAAACTTGAATAAAGGATTAGTCACACTTTAAGTGACTGTTCACTAAGCCCCGCAACCCAAGTTACTGTTGCTATGCCTGTCAAATTTTCCGTTCTCATACAGCACTTAATGATTTACCATTTGAAATTTTTAGTAATTTCTTTAAACAAAGGCTCTTTGATTTCATCCAGAACTACACAAAAGCCAGCAACCATGGATTAGGTCGGCTGAAATGACAAATGTTGCTAGCAGATTTTGTTTGAAGCTAATGCTAATGCTAATGCTATAGCTCCAGCTGAACCCTGTAGACATGGAAATGAAGCAGCAGCATTGGTCATGTATCACAGGGTCAGAGATGTTCAAAAGTCATTTTTTGGAAGTCCAAGTTGAGTCTCAAGTCTTTGAGCTCGAGTCCAAGTCAAGTTTCAAGTCTTTGAGGGGCTAGTTCAAGTCAAGTCTCAAGTCTTTTGCCATGAGTCCAAGTCAAGTCTCAAGTCTCTGGCCATCTGATCTGTCCCTAACACTGTATTGTTAAATCTTGTGAATTCAAAGCACGTCCTGTAGCTACTAGGGCTGTCCTCGACTAAAGAAATTCTTAGTCGACTAACGCTTATATGATTTTGTTGATTAATCGATTAGTTGATGTAATCGACAGAGCTGTGCTCTTTGAGAGGTGGTTAAGACTAGAAAAGCACAATATAAATGTAGTTAATTAACCATTTGTAAAAATGAGTTTCTCCACAATTAATCCTGCAAAAGCACCACTTTAAATCTTATGTTTACCAGAAATGTGCTCATAAGTTTCTAGGAAATGAGTAATTAAGCATGAATAAGCATAAAAAATGACTCATCAACTAAAGAAATCTTAGTCGACTAAGACCAAAACGACCGATTAGTCGACTAAGAGGTGGCAGCCCTAGTAGCTACCATCCATACAGTACAGTATCACAATCAGTTGTAGGGTAACTTTATGGGGTCTACTGCAATGCAATCTGACGAAACACAAATTAAGAACTCTGATTCAATTTCAAATCTGTATTTTTCAACATTTTGTTGAAAAATACCACATTTTGGTATCGGACATCGTATAGTCAAATCTTCTGCTACTTAACACATCCCTCTAGCCCTCGGACCTGGTGAAATATTAACCTAAGTTTGTCACATCATATGGATACAACTATAAAGATACAATTTGCCTGTTCCCAGCATTAGCACAACACTTTGCGATGGTTAGCTTGTTACCTGTGACGATATATGCTAAATGTAACATCTCTTTCACATTAGCAAGTGACTGACCTATTTCGGTGCGTTTGGAGATGCCTGATGAAGTTCGACGTTGTTGATCCGGCATCATTTATCTTGGTGCCACACACCTTGTGTGTAGCTGTTCGCTTACTGCCACTTTTTATTAAGTTATTGAAAGCAAAACTAATGACAAAAGGCACAACTCCGGGAGGACTTGGTGTCGCCATCGTCAATGCATTTATTGATATGTGAGTGCGCGCTCATAGGCATAGCGCATGCGTTATGTTGCACATTATGGCAAAGGGCAGGGGACATGCAGCTCGTCATTTATATGCGCCAATAAAAGAAAATAGAAATACATGAATACATTTAGATTTAGATTTAAAAAGCAATAATTGCATGAAAACAGGTTGTTGATGAGTCTCGAAGCTCGAGTCCGAGTCAAGTCTGAAGTCTTTTGGGTCGGGTCACAAGTCAAGTCTGAAGTCACTGTTTGAGTTAACTTAAGTGCGACTTGAGTACGAGTCTCAGACTAAAGTCCCCATCTCTGCACAGGGTAAAGCTATTTATCCCGTGTATTATAGTACAATGTTATGAATAACAATGTAAGTGGGGATGACACGCAGCAAAGGGCCACACGTTGGATTCGAACCCGAACCACTGCAAAGGACTCAGCCTTACTGCTCTTACTGGGTGAGCTAGAGGTCGCCCCTTACGCTTTAATTTTAACAGTATGCTTTACCTGTACTAAAGAAAACAATTTGATGATGAGAAACAACCAGTAACACTAAGTAGGTTTGGTCAGAGTTACTACAGTAATGTAATGTAAACCTCCCCAAACCAAATAAAGAGCAGGACAAGCCTGATAACGTTAAGTTACTCTAATCTCTGGTATGTTGGAGGTTGGATGCCCCAGTGCTGAAGGTATTATTCTAACCTAATTAACACTCAACCCCACAAAATAATGTAGTTAGCTATACACATGCCCTTTGCCTTTGGAAGTAGCACTTGGTTATACTGTAAGCTAGTTAGCTGGACATGCTGTTTAATCCATTCCTTACACTTTCGCTTTTGTATTTTTGGTTTTGTAAAGGCCAACTACAAAAAAAACTCATACTAATTATCACTCTTATTTCTGTAAAGCCCCATGCATACCTTTGTGTGTGTGAAGAAATCCAAAGCTTACGGTTGCTAAGCTATGATTGGACAATCGCAGTTCAAGAGAGGGTTTAGGGAATGGTCATTGATATTGTCCGTCCTAAAGATCTGGCTATCACTCTCATATTTGTTATATTCCTTATTAATTGATACAGGTGTGACAGACACAATGATTATGGGCTGAACACTTACAAATCTGAACATTTACACACAATTTGGCTTTAGACCTTTTCTCCACAGATGGTTCTCCTTTCACCCTTGGATTTTCAAGTATATCCATAACTTTACCTCCCTGTTCGTGCTTTGGATTTGAAAGCCAGTATTCTGACACCTTGACTGAAAGCGCTGCATCCTCGGGCAGAAAGCTTGGCCCTGATGAGCGAGATAATCAAGCAACTGCGGTGGTTTTCATCACTGACTCCAACAATACAGCACCCCAAGGGGGATGATATGCTAAACTGGAGGTTTATTGTAATGCAGCGTGATGAGGCCTGCAGTCAAACGGCTCAGTCTGTGAAGAGACTCATCTTCCAAACCCCATGCAGACCCCGTCATTTAAAATCACTGCGGCTCAGATTGGGTCGCAGTAGCTGGCGACCCTAATTTCCCTTCCTGGAACCTAACTGTTATTCCTTGTGCATCCCAGAAAACAGACCAGACTGGAAACAGATTTTCTATTGTTCCCTAGCAACAGGCCAAAAGGACAGATGTCAAAGAAGAGAAAGGATGGAGGGAGAAAAACACAGCCTGCAATAACAAATAAATTATTCTGTAAATGTGCAGTAGAACCTCATGAAACATGACATTTGATTTGAATGTCACAATCACACTTTTTGCTGGTGATCGACATTTTGTCTAGATAGATAGATAGATAGATAGATTGATTGATTGACACAAGTTCATGATCTTAAAAGACAATTTGGATTATAAACCGAAATGTATTTGACAGCAAAGCCATTAGTGTGCCTCTTTATCAGCTGTCCCACACTGAAACTCTAAACACACGTCAAACTGACGAACGTTTCATTAAATTCATTAAACAGCCATAACACACAGTAACCGTGTGAGCTGTTTCACCTCAAAAAAAGTCTTTCCTCCTCATTAGGTTATGTGCAGAACTATCCACCACCTTCCAGTACTTTGCACATTGACTAGTTCGCTGGGGCTATAGCTCAGAGTGCAGAATTATAATTCTGCACTCTGAGCTATCTTCTTGAGGTAATGTTGATGTCAATGTTTCACTTCTACTTTTGTGATTCATGCAGTTTAATGTACAAAAATAACTTTTCATGTTGATCTCCTAGTCTCAGTTATTTTGGTTTGTTTTCATTTCACTTATGATGTTGCTCGGAAACCTGTTAGGTAGAAAGGTATACTGTTGACCTTTAGAATACTTACTAATACGTTCTTTTTGTCCAAAATCTTTTCCCGATCTCTTGTGGGTTAGGGTTATTTGAAATCCTCGAGCTAAGTGTAGCCCACAGAGTACACATGAAAAGACAAAAAACAAGCAACACAAGTTTACATTTTTCATTTAAAATTGAGAAGATGTGGAACTACAGTTATAAACAAAAAAGCATCAGAACAGAAGCACAATTTAGCAGCTTGAACAACAAGCAATCACTGAAAACAAAGCCCTCCCAATAGATAATCTGATGGAGATGCTGCCTGCACATGACAACTGACCCCAAACAGAGAGGTGTGGCATCACTGAACATCTGGCCCCACGCTAAATGTGTGAAACTGAGTCAAGAAATTACAATTTAATAGGGTTTCTCTTTCTCTCGTTCGGTAATTTCCCTCTATCCTCTTTCCATTCATTGTGACAATGATTTGTCCCTCAAAAGTCAAATAAAAGAACAGATTGTGTGCCCAGAGGTTTGAAAGCAGAGCAGTTTTGCCCCTCTAATAATCACATAGATGTGGATATAAACCAATACGAATACGTTATTAAGATATGCACACATCTGAACAGATACTAAAACAATCAAATGTATTATGTGGCTAAAACATGGTACTCAATATTCATACATTTAAGATGATGAATTTGAGATTCTCAAGAGCTTTGAAATGTAATGCATTCCTCACTTGTTTTATTCCGCTAACCTCCTGCTCTCTCTCCACTATTGATTTCCACCCATTACCACAGCTTTTTATCAAGACTTAGTTTAGACTTTTTGCATTCTGTTTTGAAGATGGGGTCCCGATAAAATAATCATGTTTCATTATTTGATTAATTCAGGTACACGGTTAAAATGTTATGTTGTTTTGCTAATTTTGCTATATTTTGCAGCTAAACTTGTAGATGCATGTATGAGGAGTATAAATAGCAGCAGAAAACAATTTATTGCAGAAAATGAAGCAGACTAACTTCTAAGCTTCCAGTATGAACCACATCTGTTATAAATCAGATTATGGATATGAATACAATACAGATATTTTTTGTAAGATAAACAAATACAGATAGTAGCTTTGTGCTAACAACATCCTGGCACCAATTCTCATTGTGAATTTCAGTGAAGGCATGAATACCAGAGAAGATAAACATCTTAACTGGGGTTTACAATAAAAAAGGCAAAAGACAGTGAGAGGGTGGATCACGAGTCATTTTGTTTTCACGGTCACCTCCTTCCCTTCTTTTCTAAACCAACAAAACCACTTTGTATGATTTCTTAGTTTCAGTGTCTGCATCATTGCTTGATAAATTGTCTTCAAGGTCTGTTATTATGTCAATAAATGTACCAGTCGATTCATGCCTAACTTGTTTGATCATTACCGGAGGACTTTCTGCACATTCTCTTGCGATCGAGCTCTACTGAAGCGCTGTAAAACTTTAGCACAATGTTTGCATACTGTATGAGCTCTGGGACTTACAAAGGAATTACATGCTTATCAAGCATAATTTTCAAGAAGAGCTGCATCATATGCGCATGTGCATGCTTGTGCGTGCATACAAGCTTGTGTGTGTGTGTGTGTGTGTGTGTGTGTGTGTGTGTGTGTGTGTGTGTGCATGCGTGCGTGTGTGGTGAAGATGGAGGATTTGGACTAAAGATTTACTCCAAATATTGCAACAGCAGACATGTCGCCGAATGAAGATTATATTTTTGGCATCGCCTGTCCTTTCTTTATATGTTATTGATAACATTTCGGCTCCAAAGGCACTTTAACAGAACACATACAGTCATGCGAATGTGACCAATTTCAAATGAGATGTTGGAAAAAAAATAATCTAGGGACAGATTTGATAAACCACATCCAAGTGTGCCACATGCTGGTATAACAACAATGATGCAGACCGGAGTGATGAAGGAGAGCGGTGTCACAGTATTTTATCCTCCTCTCCTTCATTAATCCCTCATCTGCCTAATTAAAGGCTGTATTCTTGTAATGATCACCCCCAAGGCTTTGTGATTGATTGGATTGATGTTTTTTACTCCTTTAAATTGATTAAGTGAGCATTTAATGAGAAGTCAGTGTGTGACGGCTAAACCAAATTAACTGCATCGATAATCCTTGAAAACACTATATCAGAGCCATGTTCTGAGTTGTGATGAGACATATTTTTAAAAAGGCTGTCTTTCATCTGTTAGAAGAGTACAAATGCTTGAGCTCTGTAGTAACATACAGTATGCAAATATATACCCAACATTTAGAGCTCTGATTGTCAACCGAAGTGCTCTCACATCTTCAGGTAAGGAGCATGGCTCAAACAGAGACGAGACCTCTGACGTGTCCAGTAAGTGCCTGCCGTGCCACGACGGCTGCCCCTACTGCCAGGACGACACGCCCTGCCTGGCGCAGGAGGATGGTGCTCTGCGGCTTGCTGTGGCCTCCTTCCATGCTCTGTGCATGGTGCTGGACCTGGCCAGCATGGTGGTGGTCTACCACTTCAGGAGGAAGAAGGTGAGTGGACACAGAGGCCACTGTGGAGGAGTGTTGGATGCAAAGTAAATGCTCTTTACACATCAGGACCTTAAAGCTACAGTTGATAACTTTTATAAAAAATAACTTTTTTGTCATATTTGCTAAAACTGTTACTATATTGTGATAGTATGAGACAGATAATTTGTGAAAAAAGTCATGTTCCTCTGCCTCCTCCTGGTGGTGCTCCTAATGGCATGAGGAAAACAACCAATCAGAGCCAATCTCTTTGCTCAATTTTTATTTATTAACCACATTATAACCTTGACATCATTTTTTGGGGGGAAGGGCGGACAATGGGGCAATTTCACGCATTCTGCATTATAGGAATTGTAGGATTCAACTTTTTGGAGCTTGACCCATACTAAGGACTAAAAGTCAGAAAATATTATCCTGTGCTGCTTGGATTTTTGGAGGAAGATGATAAGTCAGCTGAGACAGCGCTTGATAAGTGCCAAAAGCTGTTCCCGACAATCCAACATCCAGCATATTGTACCAGAGTTATATACAAATGAAAGGCAAACAGTACCTCCATGCAATAGCTCACACAGTAAATGGTTGTAAAATTAGACAAGTTTCAGCAGTTTTATTTCACACAGGGTTGCCCTCTAACAAAGGGCTCCATGGATTTAACGCTGCCACTGGATTTCAGTAAGTTAGAGGAGCAAGTCTGATAAGTAAATGTTAATTTGCTATTTATTTGTGTTTGAAAATATATGTAATTTCATACCACATGCATTTTACAGGGCCAAATTAAAAGACAATCCATTTCATGCTTTATTGTTTTTTTCTTGACAAACATTGAACTAATTAACACTCGCCTCAATTTGAATCGACATAGATTTGCAGCAAATAGTTGCATAATATCCCCTCTGATAATAGAATAAAGTGAAATAAATATGAGATCCTCACGGTGTAAGTTAATTACAACCGCTCCTCGGGCAAAGTTGAGTTGAATCTTTCCCAGTGTGCTATTTATAGACATTTGTGTTGTTGCATCAAAATCTCATACATTTCTTCAGTTCACAAGAAATGTCCCTGGAGCCCTTTGAATTTACATTAAAAACATAAAAAATCCAACCCAGAAAAGGTGCTGTCGTCATTTACATTCTTGTTTCAGGGGAAGGAAAAATGTTAGCAAACATATATTTAACTCTTTGTGTTTGTTTGCTTTGAAAGAGGCAATGATTTATTATTTGCATTTGCCTGTAATATGCAAAGAAGCTGGAGCTACAAATCATCACAACACTCTGTTCAAACAAACGGGATCAAAAAGGATTTGATGCAATACTTTTGACATGTTCGCTATGTTGCTGAATTTCACAACATAGTGCCAATTCACTGAGATGAGCAAACACCTTTAATTGATAACTTTAGACTGGCAATATTTTTCAACCCCTCTTAACACACCAAGCTATGTATACATCACTTTTTTCCTGTCAGTGATTGATTGATTGATGTTTTTTGTTATTGTTTCTCTTTCCCCATTAACAGAGCATCCGCACATCTGGTCTCATTCTGCTGGAAGCCATCTTGTTTGGGGCTTTACTGCTCTACTTCCCAGTAAGTCTGCATTCTGATCTTAAATGGCACCCACAATTTACTCAGTCTGTCACTCCTTCGGTTTTTGATTTGCTCATATTAAAGTTATAATGCTTAAGATGTCCTAATTTACAGTAGCAACACCAGTAGTTACTGGTGGTAACATTGAATGTGCTTTAATACTGCAGCTCCCAGAATTCCAAAAGTGGCTGTTATCTTATTTTGTAGACGTATTTTTCAAGGAACGATTGCTGTCAGTGTTAACCACGGCGACAAAAACAATATGTTTCCTGTGGTGGCTTCACAATAAAAGCCACCCGTGTTTCAACAGTTCAGTGGTTTAAAAATGAGGCAGCCACAGAAGGACATGCTGGCTTTGCATTACCAGTAACTTCATACAGCTCTGATACGGCCGTAGGAGAGACATAACTACAGTAAAGCTGGATTACTTATGTACTGTTTCCAGTCAATCCCTTCTGAATGTGAAGGCAATTTGAATCCAGTGTGGTAACAGCGGAATCCGCCGCTAACAATGACAACTACTATAGAGAGGTAATTACAGAATATGAATAAATTGAGTAGCTATTGCAGGAAAAATGGTATGCATAAATAGTAATGGGGTTTAGGGCTGGGACGGTTACCGTATTACCGCAATACCGCGGTCACGTGACGCCTACCGCGGATCTGAGCTTGTCACCGTCATCACCGCAAAAAAACATTGGCCTGCACATGTGTGCACGTTGTGTCTAATGACATGGATTCATTGATTCTAATGACATGGATTGTGTCTGATGACATTGTGTCTTACATGGATTAATGGTTTTCTAAACAAAAGTTATCATCAAAAGATGGAGAAAATCCGACCTTTCGCGAGTTGGGGAGCGCAATGTTCCATGACACATAATAACATTCTATTTGTGTTGACTATTGTTGGCCTATATGCGAGAGTACCTGTGTAATGTCTTGTATCGGAGAAATGTCTTTGCCAGGCTTTCCTACCGTGAATTTCAGCCTGCATGCACGTTTCGTAGCCTAAAACAGAGCGGCTTATATTGGTAGAGAGAGCAACGAGTTAGCAAACTGCTGAGTCGCCCTCTCTGCGCTCTGTCTGCTCACCTGCTAGACAGGCTGCACTCGGCATCGTCGGCAAACAATTTTATTTATATTTTACTTTATTGACAAAAGAGCTTTCTGAACTGTCTGTGGAATGGATCAACGGAGATGAGAGAAACCATTGTGGCCCTGAATGACAGCAAAACTCAGTGAAGACTCTCACATTGAGCTGAAATGGAAACACTGTGCTGTAATCTTTTACAGTCTATGGCTGCAAAATATGTTGTAAGGTTTAAGCCAATGTTTTTTCGGGGGTAACGCCATTCACTTTACTGGCAGTATTGACAATAGAAGGAAGGAAAAATTCCATACCGTCCAAGCCCTAATGGGGTTTGAGTTCATGAAAATCTTAATGATTGTAACTTTTAAATGAGGGAGAGGACAAAGTGTACAATTTTAAAAACTACCATTTTACCAAGAAAATTAAGGCATTGCTTGTTGTTAAAAAAATGGATTCATGTTCATAATAGAATGCATTACTGTGTAAATAAGGCAGTAAATACTGCCTCCTACTTCTTCAGCTGCAGCTAGATGCTGTTTTAGTACTTCTGATCATTGTCTGGAAAAAAACAAAGAGTTGGACATCAGTTAGTGTGCATGTACAGTATGAGTGTTAAGCGTGTTCTTGAGCTTGTTGATCTTATTGAGCGTGTTCCTTTGCCAGTCTTTCTGTTGCTTGTATGTGTGAGCAGGTCTAGGTTGGTAGGTGCCAGCTTGCATTGTACACAGTAGGTGTGTATTTGCATTTGTGCACACAGCCCACAGTGCACCTGGAGTGCTGCATCAGAAGCCCATCTTTAGCAGGGAAACAGATGGAAGAAACCTGAGCGCCATGTAACAGGGAGATCAGATGTAACCGGGGAATTCGCTCCCTTCAAATACTTGCACAGACTGCCAACAGTGAGCCATTGCTCTCTTCAAACAGAAGGCCTGATGGCTGGATGTTGGCCATTTTTAAGAAGGAAAAAAATCTGCCGAGAGAAAAAGCTTCAGAGCACTCGGCTGACTCTTGGGATAAAAGTTTTTGTTCTCATTTTAAAGTTACTGGAGTGTTACCATAGGAAATATATTTGCATTAGAATAGAAAGCCTGGTAGTGTTGGTGCAGCAGATAAGGACAGCAAGTATTTTAGATTTGTCCTTATGCGACCACACTTTGCGTATAATTCTGCTGTGAAGCTCATAATGGATTTGATTTTGCATCCATCCATCTGCCTTCTCCCCCCCATTCACCCCAAGGATAACAAACCAAAGTACCAAAAATAGTGTCCCAGAAATATCCTGCCACTCTCTTATGTTCACACACACTTGGATACACTCAATGGTCTCAATGGTCTCTTCCTCCCTTGGCTCTGCTGTATCTCCATCTTTTTCTGCATTTCTTGGCATGCCTTGCGTGCCTGTCTGCCCCACCCTTCCCCCATCTTTTTCTTTCATTACCCCTCTGCATGCTCACTCGCCTTCTCACCTTTGTGTCTGTCTCCTCTCCTGCAGTCTTAACGTTTGTTGCTGCTGCTGTTTCTTTGTTGCTGCCACCACAAGCCTCCTTAGCTAAGCTTGGTGCAGCTGCTCCGCTCTGGTGCTTGATGCATTTTTAAACAGTCCATCAAGTTCTAGCACAACTTGTTTTAAAAATACATCTGCTGATTAATTGATGGAGGAGGCATGGGAGGTTGGATACAAACCAGGACAGCCACCTTCTCTTCTGGGCAATATAAAAATGTGTCTTTTTATTGTGCAGTCTCCTGTGACTTCGTAGTCCACATGAGTAGCACTGCAGAAATGGTGTGTTTGTGTCTGCCAATCTGTGTGTGTGTGTGTTTGTGTGTGTGTGTGTGTGTGTGTGTGTGTGTATATAGGCAGGGTGGAGTGGCTTCAGATCTTCAGATTTTCCTGTGATTCTGTGCATGTGCATTTGTGCATGGATTTGCATTTCTGCATTTCTGTAGGCCCACAGTATGTGGGTGTAAGAAACAGTGCAGCCTACTTTTACCTGGTATTTATGGAAGTGATTTATTGTTTTGGTTCGTCATGTAGACCAGAGAGCTGGAAGGCTGGATGTTTGCTCAGGAAGCAAAGAGATTAAGGTGCCAGGGAGGATGCTAATCCTAACCACAATTAGCATGAGAATGAGACATGGAGAGGTAGGAGGACAAGAGGAAGAGAAGACACTGAAAGAGACAGAGTATGCAAGTGTCTGGTGAATTGTTGCACTCTTAAGGGTTGGCAACATTTTGGTCTGGTTCTTTACACTTTTATTTTTTTGTGTTTTTGTCTACTCTAATATTTGATTTAGCAGTAATGGATGCTATTACCTCATTCAAGCTCTATGTTGCTTCACAGAAGCAGAGGGAGAATGTTACAATTGCATATTGTTCAATTATCAAATCAGTTGTCATTTTCATTTCTAAGTTCGACTTTAAAAAAAGACATAATGTTTAAAGCTGCTTTAATCAATATTTGTTTATTAACACAGGATCCAATCATATTTAATGTAACAAACCTACCAAGACAGACAAAGTTAGATATCGAACATAGTGGAGCATTTAGCAGCTAAAGAGACAGATATTTCCCGCAGTAGTTGGTGGAGACCAAAACAAAGCTTCAAGAAAAGCGAATATTGAGCTTATATTCATCAGGTGGCCAGTAAAAGCACATTTTGCTTCGCATCTGCTTGATCTGTTAATAAGCCACTGTTTGCTAACACGTTCACTACATCAGCTTTACAAGGTGATAAGATGTTGATGTTGTGTACGGAGTGTGTTGTGGTGCCCCCAAGTGGCCACAAAATCAATGAATGCAGTTTTAAAAGAATAGTTCAATATTTTAGGAAATATGCTTATCCACCTTCTTATAAGAGTGAGATGAAAAGATTGATACCAGCCTCATATCTGTGCATTAGGGATGGAGCTGGAGCAGCGACATGGTTAGCCTAGCTTAGCATAAAATCTGGAAACAGAGGGGAACCGTGAGTCTGGCTCTGTCCAATTAAATAAATTTGCCTTCCAATACCTCTAAAGCTGCCACAGCACAGCACTCTGACATGTAAAGATGCAAATATTTGCTAACTCCCCATAAAACCACAAATAGTTTTTTTTTATATCTCTGTTTGTGTATGAATTAAACACACTATTAATAACATGTTAATTAATGAGCTTTAAAGGTGCTGGTAGGGAGATTTTTAAATTGTGGACAGAGCCAGCTAGATGTTTCACACTAGTTCCAATCTTTATGCTAATCTAATTGCTTCCTGGTTCTAGCTCCATACTTAATGCACAGACATGAATTAATATCATATGATTAGAAAAAGAAAGCCAGTAACCATATTTCCCCAAAATGTTTATCCATTCCTATAAAAAAAAATAAGTATTTTTTTTCCAGGAAAGCACATTATTGGTATTAAAGCTATGAGTCATGTCAGGGCTGTCTACCACATAATCACTATAATTTTGAAATATTGTCTTTGTCTGGAATATGGAGGGATTAATTTTTTGGTAGCAATTTTTATTTAAAAATTGACACGTACAATGAAACTCTTTCTTTTAATATCACAACTAATTTATCAGATCCTGAGCTGCAACAGTGACTCACAGTCGACAGTGGAGCATTAAAAAGGAACAGCTATAATTCCTGTTCTTGGGTATAAAATGGACTTGGCTCCCCACTGTCTCATGACCAGCATAACAATGACCGACTTTGGCACTGCAAGGTTTTGATGAGGAGTGTAGATGGAGGGAACCTGTTGATTCAACTCTGCGAGACACATTCTTATTCAGGAGGTGAGAGAAATGTCTGTATACCAGAGGTGAAGTGAGAGTGGAGTGGACACACTGACAGCTGAAAATAGGGATGTTATGACAGTTTAATTTCACATTGAGCCACGTTTTGGTAGAATGGGTGAAACTGATCTTGTCATTTTTGTATTCGATTACACAGACAAACACGGCAAAATTATGATGATGAAAAAAAACGCTCATGTTCCTCATATGCTCATTACTTCAATACATCTTCACTATGTGTCATCTCGAAAATGTATTTTAATTGTAACTTCCTGAATAGCAGATTTTATATTGTTGTGATTTCATCATTCTGTCTTTGTAGCATACTATTACCTCTGTCTGAGGCCACATTGAGTATACACTATTATCCATATTTCCAATTAAACATTAGTTTCCCCTTTCTTTAACACATCTTGCAGCCAGACCGCTACAGTCTCAGGGTTGGCTGTTTTTTGAGTTTGCTGCAGATGTTCTGCTTCTTTTCTGAGGAAAAGAGGTTACAGGTGCTGTTGTTGATTAAGCTTAATTACTCTGGATAGCTGCTGTCTCTTAAAATGCCAAGGCATCCTAAGAGCTGGGATGAATCGCTGGCTGCACTCCTCTGGGATAGGTTTATATTGCATCTATAATGATATACAATATTCTGTCCGAGGCCATGTGGTTAACTGTAACCTCCAGTGGATGGATTTATGTAAAGCAAACATCCACCAATATAAATAACATCCCACGATGCTGGAGTTTAACACACCTCACAGTAGGTGAGAAGCGGGGAACACAGACTATAACAGGGCTAAACACAGTCGAAACACAGTCCTCTTGGGTGGATGATCTACTCAAACAACAGGGTGAATAACTAAGTGTAGGTGAAGTTATAAAATAAATAATATTATGGCCATTTGTGTGGGCAGATTCAGGTTTATTTCCATGTAGGTTTTCACATACAAGGAATTTGCCTTTGTGTTTTGGTGCATGACAATAGTGATCGGAAGTAAAAATAAAAGCAAGTAATGCAAAAGTCATGAAACGTAAATATAAAATTAAAAATGACAATAAAAAATGCTAAAAATATGTACAATATATCTGTTTTAAAATGAAAGAGATACAGTTAATAGGCGCAAAATATTGACCAGGGAATGTGCAAAGGTTCACAGTATGAATTATAGAGACTGTGTGCAATGTACAGCAGCAAGGTAAATAGAATAACATCACATATGATGCAACATTGCAGCGTCTCTCTTTGAGCCTGGAACTGGATGGAACAAGCAGTTTCAGCACTTCAAAAGCTGAATAATGGATTTTCAGACACTCTGATCAGGTCATCTCCATATATTTTTTTACATGGAGCGTACATACAGAAAAGCCTTTTTTTGGTACCTCAACTTCTGTTTAAAATAAATTCAAATTGAAATCTGTAAGCATACAATACTTGCTTGTGGGAGGGTGCAAGACTGGAGGCACCTTGCTTGATGTCTGTCTTTAGTATCTTTAAGTATTATTACAAAAAGTGTAGCTGAAGTTTGTAGAGTACTCAGCAAAAGGACCTCTCAATACTATGACATTTTTACCTTTTGGGAGCCGGTAATAAAGTTGCTCATCATAAAGTAAATGAAATGTGAATACAGATTTTTCGGCATCAGTCGGCAGTAAAATTTCTGTAACATTTTAGTTACAGAAGCACCTAGCATACATAGCATACAGAGCACCTTTAAACAGCAAAACTGCTGTAGGCTGACTCAGGAAGGAGTCATGCTTTAACATCCTGGAGGATTTTTATCCACCAGGTGAGTGAGGAAGGTTTTCTTTGCTTCGGTGGAAATAAGCGCAGAGTTACTACACCGGATCCTCAGCTTCACATGGGTCACTGGAGATTTGACATGTGGCGTCCCGTTGACGCTCAGATGCAGTCACCTGTTAAATACCACCAGTGAGATAAGGACTTTCATATTTAATGTGTTCTGGCAGCTGACATATGAACAACATACAGTTAAGGGCGTAGGATAAATCTGCCTCCAGCTCTGCTTCTCACATGCTGGAGACTCATTTTCATTTCTGATTCCTTCTGGGTGAATATGAGAAGAGTGTGACAGGAGTGGAAGTGTGATTCGCTGCTTGCAAAAAGAGAATATATATATTTATATAACCTCTGTCTATCAGTGTGAACACTAACACTGCTGTACCACTACACAGGTGATGATCCTTTACTTCCAACCCAGTGTGTTTCGCTGTGTCCTCCTGAGGTGGGTTCGCCTCCTGGGTTTCGCCGTCATGTACGGCACCGTCATCCTCAAGCTGTACAGGTACTGTCAAGTAAAACTGAAAGCATTTGAATCAAAAGAGTAGTAATCATCATATGGTATTTGCTATATGTTGTATCCCCTTCCTATGAATTATTCCTATAATAAAGCAAAAACCTTGTCTTCCCACCTCTTCCTCCTATCTCGTGTCCTGTCTTCCTACTTCTTCTCCTTGTCTCCTCATCTTATCTCATTCTGTCTCTGCTCCTCTCCTCTCTTCCTATCCTCATCTCTCATCTCCTTGTCGTCTTATCTCCTCTACATGTCGTCCTTTCCTTTCCTCACCTCCTCTCCTGGTATTACAACTTGCCCCATGAGTTAGACTTCCTTAGTTTCAATAAATTAGCTCCCTCTCAGTCTGCACTCACACACACGCATGCAGTCAATAAGCACATTTAAATTTCACATCAGGTCCGGTCTATCTGCATCTGCCTGCTTAAGTATCTACTCAGACACACACTCACTTTCTGCTCTTCAGCTCCGAGCAAGTGTTGCTGAGATGGTAGAAGGGGGTCAAAGGCCGGCCACAGTGTTCCCTTGGCAAAATTACCAATGAGATTTTTTTGCCAAGCTCGCTGGCTGCGGAATGTGCCCCAGGTCCAAGCTCTTACAATATATCATATAAGATGGATTTGTCACAGTCCGGTCGGGAGAAGGCAGATGAGCACAGCGCAGAAACAATAGTAAACAGAGAAGTGACTGTTTGTATGTCTGGATGGTGATATTCATATACGTAACTACATGCTATCTTTGTCTTATATAGCTCCCTTACCCAGCATCAACTGGCTGATGTGTTGCATTTTTAATTCCCTTCACAGAGGCGGTATTGTCTTGTGTGAAGATACTGTGCAACTTATAAATAAACTGCCTCTGCATGCATTCAGTCTAATGTGTTAGTTCCAATCGCATTTGTTGACCCATCTCCAACCAGAAAAGTTAAAAACTGACACCCATAAGAATATTCCAAGTTGTTAAATTTGGAAGAAACAACAGCATGAATTACAAATTAACATGAATGAATTGAAATAACAGTGCCCTTTTCTCCCTGATTCTTTTAATTCAAGTTTGCATGTTAGTAAGAGCAACAGCCGGGGGTGTGAGTTGTCAATTGCAGCAAGATCATTTCTTACTCACCTACACTGCTCAGTCTCAAGTATTCAGACTTAACTCCTGTCCTCTTCTTCCTCCTCTCTCTCTCCTTCTCCCAGGGTGTTAAAGGTGTTCCTGTCCCGCACGGCTCAGAGAACGCCTTACATGACCAGCTGGCGGGTCCTGCGACTGCTAGTGGTGATCCTGCTGGTGGTGCTGTGGTTCCTGGTGGCCTGGACCTCCGCCGTGTGCCAGAACCCCGAGCTGAGTCGGGCCCTGATTGCTGCAGGCCTCACCCCAGAGGGGCTGCAGTTCAGCATGTGTCTGCTGGATCGATGGGACTACATGATGGCTGTTGGTAAGTGTGTTTTCTGTATTTCTGTAGTTATATGTACCCAATGTGTAGTGAGGACAAGAAACGAGTGACGAAATTTCAGTCCTTCTTACCACTTAAGTAAGGAGATTTGGGGCTTATAGCTTGTGGGTAGGTTGCTTGGGTAAGGCTAAATATTAAGTTTGGAAACTTTTGGAAAAAGCTGCGGGCAGGGTCAGGTGGAAGAACTGCCTGATACCTCTAGGGTGTCTTTGAACGTTTTGGTTGTAAATTCGAAAAAATCTATTTTCCAACACAGTTTTTCTAAACTTTTGTTTGACTCTACATTAAATATATTCTGTACTGTATATACACATTCTTAAAAAACACTTTAAATGTTACTTAAATGTATTTTGTGAGTGAGTCTTTCCTTGAAGAGTAACTTAAAGACACCCTGGGGAGTTTTTGACAATGTTTTTATCAGTGGGTTTAAAAGTCTTGAAGTTCCAATGCCAGCGTGGTCAAAAGGTACACAGAGAGATGTATACAGGAAGGCAAAAAGACACTCTCCGACTTCACAGAACTGGGTTTTCAATAGGTGCACCATGTCTGACGCATTATTATGCTTTATAAAAGCTGTTGGTGCTGACAGCCAATGAATTGCACACAAATAGAGGGGACTGTTTGAAGTCGTTAAACTGCATCTTGATATTTCCAGCGAGTCTGAATCACAATGCATCCTTGTCTTGTCACCTGGGGAATCTTGTATACATGTGATAAACTTTCCTGCTTTGACAGGTTTCTTGTTGAAGATAAATAAGAGCCACCTCTTTAAGCGAGGCATAAAATGCTCCCAAACATGCAACCCACCCTCTTGCCAGAAGACATTATTGTGCTGTAATAGGCCCCTTTATTCAGCACCCAGCCCTCAAAGTAGTATTTTGAAAAACCTCTGCTCTGAACTTGAGGTTAAATGGATGCAGTTGTGAATTTTGAAGATAGTGTCCATTGTTTGATTCAGTTTACCTGATGGGTTTGTTCACAAAAGGTTGAATGGATGGTCCTGTGTATTCAGTTTACAATGGGTTGCTCTGATAAACAAGATGGAGTACCCCTTTCTCAGTGTCTTGGGCTGCCACCAGCATTAAAGCAGAACCCTCCAGAGGGCTGGAGGTGCCGCCGAGTCTCTTATTTATTTTTTACAGCCCTTCACCACAAGCTTGTCTCTAAGGACTTTCCAGAGGACAAACCTATCTAGTTTTAACTGGAAAATAATCAATGACAGAATATAATGGAACATTATAACATAAAACATATAAAAGCAAATTTAAGCACAATAGCAGAGTACTCACCCCAAAGGATGTGAATGTGTATCTGTTATATTGCTGCTGCTGCCGCTGCTGCAACTTCACCTTGACTGTCCATACTCTGTTCTGCTCTCTTATATCTTTCATCCCAGCCTTTTATATTATGCTTTGAATTTCCTTTTCTTTTGATTCACATTTATCCATAGATCATATATTATATATCTAAGCCGCACATAAAAATGCAGTGAACCAGACTCTAAGAATGTTTTTTTTGGTGAGTCTGCCATTAAGTTACCAGTAGTTACTAGACTTGTAATAGCAGCCCCTTAGGGACTGTACAAATGTATTTGGTAAGCCTTATTTTCGACTTAGAAAAACAACCCATTTGCTTTGGACCCTCCACTTGACTGTGAAATAAATTGCAACACTGTCCCCTGATATTTCCACTTAGCCCAAATTTCAAGCTAAAAATAAATAAAATTGTACATTAGCAGTGTAATCAGCAATTTGCTAATTATGGAAAACATAACAAATGGTGTGTTGTGTTTACTGAGCATTCAAGCTGCTTGATTTTTGAACTAAGAGCTACTAAATAAACAGTTGTCACCATCGTCACTGAATAAGTAAACAGGGCACGGACAATAATGTTTCTTCTAACTATAACGATATACTTCTATTTTTTTATTTTCTTTTTAAACTGACATCATTGTACCAGCCACTAGTTAAATGTGAATTGAAAAATAAAGACCAGATACAGAGACATGATTGTTGTCCTCTGCATATGGTAATACTCAGCATTATGGTACATGGCACACACAAAATGCATTTTTGGATGTACCTTTTTTATGTAGAGTCCTTTTCCCCCCCTACTAAATCTTGCAAGAAAAGGATGAAATAAAATGTAAATATAGGGCAAAAAAAATGAAAGACCCCACTCTGCCCTTCCAAAACAACAAACGCTCCCCCTTTTCTCACCCCATCTCCCAGACTAATACTTTTGTACAGTCCCTAAAATGACCAGAGTCTATAACACTGTCAAGCTAATAAGCGATTGTTTAGGTGACAAGTTGCAGGTTCTATCCCTCATGTATCTGGTGACTCAGAGGGCCTTGTGTGCGCGTTACAGTAGCTTCCTAATGACAGACTCTTGAAGCAGGAGGCAGTGATGGGCACCTCACTGAAGCCAGTCTGACAGCAGGGGAGACTAATCCTGTTTGGAAAGAGCCAAAGGACGGATCCCTGAGAGAAGCTTGGTCTGCCTCTGAAAACTGATAGACAGGCAGACCCAGAGAGAAAAAGAGAGAGACGGAAGTGGCAGGGAAAAAGAAAAGTGGAGCCTGTGAAGTATGAAGCTTAGAGGGATGTAGGAAACGATGCAGAGAGAGTTTTCCAGCAGCTGGGGAGTGGGGGGGGGGAGAACTTCAGCGGAAAAGAAGAAGAAGAGGGAGCTGGTGAAGGGAGGACAGCTAAGGACACTCTGGAGATGCAACAGAGGAGCGCAGCATCTTCAGAGGAAATGACGCTGTGTTTGTGCCGTGACAGCTTCCCACAAATGCAGCACTTTTAATGGAATGAAACACATAGATCACAACAATCCCTCCGTGTGGGTTTTTACATCTGTGTGTGTCAGTGTGTATTTGTGTGTGCAGTCAAGACAAGACAGAAAGGTGTCCCTGCTGTTCGCTGTGACAGCCAGGGAGAACACACTGGTGTACTGAGGCTACACTGAAGGACAGGAAGCACCCTGCAAAGCTGCTTTGGAGGATGCATGTTGTGCTTGTAAAAATGAATCCTAATTGTGTTTTGCTTGTTTTGTTATAATGCTGACAAGAGGAACGAATGTTTGTCTAGAAATTAATAAGTCATCCTATTTTGTCTGCAAATGCGGAGCAAAATGCAGCTGAAGACAGAGTATTCATGTATTGTATGTCAACAATAAGCAATTCATTTGAATCCACAATTAATCTACATTAGTTGTAATTGTTCCCTCTTGCAAGTAGCTCTCCATGCATCCTGATTCAGAGGCTAAGTACCAAGTAATTAGTGATGATTTATACACTAGGCCTATTCATGAATATTAATGGATTGTAATCACTGTAAAGACTTTATGGACTCATATGCCAACACAGTCCTTGGCACAGTTCTTGGCGCTCTTTGCTGCCTGCAAACAAAACAAGAAGCTCATATAGCTTGCATCAGAGAAGCCTCAGACTTGGTGATGCTCATTTGGAATTTTTATATGCAGCATATAACATTAGAATTTAATATTTTATTATTATAAAAAACATATATTTGAAAAAATGTTTTGCATCTTCTTTTGTCCTACACCAGATACAGCAATATTTATCAAATTGCTTCAAGACATAATTGTATACCCCCAAAATGCAGCAACCCTAAAGGTATCCTCTTGATTGCATTCCAAATAATTAATATTGATTTTTGCAGTTCTTTGAAATTTCCGTTCACGTACAAGATGATAATGAGCTATCTATATACAGCAGAGTTCATATGCTAGCTTTTAAAATTCATACTCCCTGTAAATGGGCTGTGTGACCTAGGTGAGATTAGACGATAGCAGGAAGGTGTCAACACACTGTTGAGGAAGCAGCTGCCTCACTTGGGGGGGACACTGCAAACACGGGGAACTGTTGCTAAATTAGGAACTGCATTATTGCTGTGAACATTATCAGCTCTGCAAGTATCAAAGCAGAGTCGAGAATCAACTTCTTCATCGTCTTCTTTGTTTCAGACGAGTGTGGTGAATAACAGTATCGCTGTGACTCTGCATCTACGTGTAGCAGGTTTAACAAACTAAGTCAGAGTAACTGAGTGCTGCTTTCATTGAACATGCAAATCAAAGAAAGACTATGCTGACTCTCAAAGGAATAGTTCAACATTTTGAGATATACATTTTGGAAAACTTTTTTCTGAGAGTGAAATGAGAGAAGATCGATACCACTTTAAAGACATGAGAGTGGAATCGATCTTCTCATCTCACCCTCAGAAAAAAAGCAAATTAGTGTGTTTCCCAAAAAGTTCAACTATTGCTTTAAAGCTTTAGAGTTGAGTTTGGTACTTTGAAAAGAGTTTCCAGCCTCAAGGGAGGCATTTTATACTTAAAAAAGTCAAACTTTCTGGATTTTAGAGCTTTGTCCCAGCTTAAAGATGCAGTAGGTAAGACTTATAAAACTAACTTTCTGTCATATTTGCTGAAACTGACCCTATTTTCCAGTAGAACTACTTGAAGCAGGTAATTTAAAAAAGAATCCAGCTCCTCTGGCACCACCTACAGCCTGTAGTGCGATTTGCAAAAATGTTTAAATTCTTTGGCTAAACCCTGGATCTTCACAATCCTACCTAGAGCACCTTTAAGGGGTATACAAAAACTTACTTAAAAACACTAATTAGGAAAATAACGAAATTAAAGACAATAAATACTTTAAATCAGTCCTCTAACTCCCTTCGTAACCTTTTTGTTGTTTGTTTGTTTTGTTTCCAAGCGGAGTTCCTGTTCCTGCTGTGGGGGGTGTACCTCTGCTTCGCAGTCCGCACTGTACCGTCCGCTTTCCACGAGCCACGTTACATGGCTGTGGCCATCTACAATGAGCTCCTCATATCAGCCATCTTCCACATCATCAGGTGGGTGAGCAAAATAGGGTGGAACAGGTGCGAGTGGGCGTGGACAAAGAGATGTGTGGTCAGAGATGAACGTCTAAATCACGTCCTCTGAAAAGGAAAAGGGGAAGAACAATTATCTTATACCTTTCATTAACATGTCTGTGACAGTAAGGAGAAAATAGTGTGAACAATGGCAAGGAGCTTACATGGCTTTACTTCTTCTTGCACCTGTTGGTAATCATAATCACACAGATATTTGCGTGGTAGAGCAGGGCATTAATTTACAAGTGCTGAACACTAAAGATGAAAGGCAGAGAGTTCACCCACCCCCTTCATCAGGGACATGAACAGTGTCAGCAGAGCGCCTAGGTAAGCCAGTTGAAAGAGGTGAATATAAAATGTCTTCCCCAGGCAGAGACACAGCAGCCATAGATCTACTATGCCAGAGCCCATAACTCTCTGTGCCCAGTAACTGTTTTTCTGTCACAGGTGGCAAGTAACATAATATACTCAGACAACTTTTATTTAAAATGTCTTTTTATTGGAGTAATCGTCATATATATTTGCTTGAAAATACCTTAAAGGTCCTATGACATGCTTTTTGGATGCTTTTATATAGGCCTTAGTGGTCTCCTAATAATTTATCTGAAGTCTCTTTCCTGAAATTCAGCCTTGGTTCAGAATTAGAGCCACTAGAGCCAGTCCCACAATGAGCTTTCCTTAGGATGTGCCATTTCTGTGTCTGTAGCTTTAAATGCTATTCAGGAGGAGAGGGGGGGGCAAGGTGGAGGGTGAGGGTGTGGCCTTGACCAACTGCCATGCTTTGCTTGTTTGCAAGCCATGATGTCTCTCTCTTTCTCATGGGCGGGCCAAATTCTCTGGGCGGGCAAAGCAGAGAAAGGGGCGGTAACCTTGCTCCTTATGACCTCATAAGGAGAAGATTCCAGATCGGCCCATCTGAGCTTTCATTTTCTCAAAGGCCCAGGGCTCGGTTTACACCTATCGCCATTTCTAGCCACTGGGGGACCATAGGCAGGCTGGGGGAACTCATATTAATGTTAAAAAACCTCATAAAGTGAGCTAAATGTTAACCAAACCTTGAGTGGTAATGGGTCATTAAATTATTTCTTGATTTCCACAGTAGTTGTTGTGGAGGAATATATTGTCGTAATACTGCGTTTGAAGCTGCACTAATAAAAAAATTCAAATTATCATATCAAATACTGTAAATGTGTCATGTGAAATGGGTCGCTCTGAGGTGAACTCACAGAGAACTAACACCCACAGCTCTATGGAGCCTTTCACAGCTTTAGTTCATTGTTTTGGTTTTATGACACACAACATTTTTGAATTACTCTCACTGTTCTCATCAGTGTCATTTCCAGCTGCAGCCCGTGGCTATTTTTACCAATAAAGCTCTGAAAAACCCACAGTACGCTGACCTGACCTGCACCTAATAGCAGACTAAGTTAGCAACTAGCTGGTGAACATAGTAGAGCATTTAGAAGCTAAAGACCTGGATATTTAGCTCAGGAGTTGGTGGAGACCAAAACAGAGCTAAAAGGACAAAACATGACTCCAAATAAATGCTAATGTTGCTACATGTCTGCTGGATGTGTATTAAGGCAACTGTTAGCGGATACATTAGCCAAAACAACTTTATAAGAAGATAATATGCCAATCTTGTGTTTTCATCTTGTTTTAGCTGCCCCCAAGTGGCCAAAAATAATTAGAATCATCTGTTAAATTGTCATCTTTTTAAAGTGCCCATATTATGCTCATTTCAGTTTCATAATTGTATTTAGAGGTTGTACCATAATAGGTTTACATGGTTTAATTTTCAAAAAACACCATATTTTTGTTGTACTGCACATTGCTGCAGATCCTCTTTTCACCCTGTATGTTGAGCTCTCTGTTTTAGCTACAGAGTAAGGCATCGCACTTCTATCCCATCTTTGTTGGGAGGCGCACAGGCACAGTACCTAGGTAAGGATCATATCAGCTAGCTGTTTGTTTCTCTAACTTCAGTTAGTACAAGGCAGGATTAGCCGGGAGACTTCTTCTAAACAAGGGCGCACTTCCAACTTCGTGTGGAATACCTGCAGAACAGGGACATGTAAGTAGTTCTTTTGTAGATTATGGTGAACTAGTGTGTGTTGTAGCAGTGTTTTGCCATTGAGAATGAGCTAGCCCCTGAAATATGATATATAACACCCCAAATCCCAGAAAAGTGTTTATTTCATAATATGGGCACTTTAAAACTCCTTCTGTGTCATTTTTTACACAAAACAATGTGACAGTTTAGGCTACAAAGTTTTAGAAGCCTATTGCCTCAAGACTAAGCTAAACATCTTAATATTTTCTGCTTTTGATGCACTCATTTTATCACACATTTGAAGACAAACTGTGTCGAATGCTTTGCAAAGCAGACTGGAGGCTGGTTTGGTGAATGTGAATTTCTTCCCTTCAGGCAGCCTTTTCACGTTTATGTTGCATAAAAATCAGCTTGCAGAGACTTGAAACTTGATTGAAATGCATAATACATCTTTTCATCCATCTTACAATACAAGTACATCTCGCAATTTGTGGGGTAGTAACATGGTTAAAGGTAGGGACTGTTTGGAAAATAAAAAACTCTTCTTTGGGGTTTGGAAAAATGCATTACTGCTCCACTTGTGAATGATTGAATCATCATTTTAACCTGCAAAATCTAATTCGACTGGGTGAATTCTGGCTGACTTATAACTATGCCTGCCTTTGTGCCTCTTAGGAGCTTATTTACAGACAAGCTGTTTTCTGTGTGTCTGAAAATGGGTTTTGACTATCTAAGTTGAAAAAACAGATCTGTTCAAAGAACAGTGAAGTAGTAATACATTCATTTTTACAAGACTTCTAAAGCAAAGAATACTTTGTCAGTTTTTTATTGCGTGCCTGCAGGAGCCTGGGGCAAAAAATTCCATTTGTCACCTTTTTTTTTTTCGATAAAACTGTAGGTGATTGAATATTCTTTCATTTAGGCAGTGGCCTGTTGTGCTCAGTTGGACAAAAAGGAAAAGATCACATCATCATACTTTTAATCTGTTGAGAAACTGAAAAGTCCAATAGGTACACCTTCATCATTGGTGTAAAGCTGTTATAAATCAAGTTGTTCTTGCTTGCTGGGAAATAAAAATAAAAAAAATGTGCCGCTGTGACCCAGAGATAAGGCTGGACTTGTGTGAGAAGTGTACACACACACACACACACACACACACACACACACACACTTTGGCATAGAGGAATCTTTTCACAGACTTTGGACAACATAAACAATACTCAGCTTGATAACGACTATTCATTCCATTAATCTATCTGTCATGGTGTCTGGATTGAATTGGTTGTGGAAGATTGTTGCCAAAACGCAGCCTCTTGTGAGAGCCCATTTAGGCTTTTGTGTACTTTTCACGTTCTCCAGCAATACTGTAATTGGAGCAATAACCTGTGCTGGTGCTTGTGAATACTATACAAACTATGATTCAATACTGCTACAATAATGGGAATGATGACATAAAGTGTTTAAAAGAACAACCATCTATTCAAGTTGCTGCTGTTAGTTTTGACTTTGATTCCACACGTCTGAGTCAGTGGTGACAGAAATGGGACATGGGATGCATTTTTTTAAACAATGTGACAAATTGATATAGTCTTAAAAGAAAAATAACAGCAACAAATGGTTAAAATGAAATAGTAAAGTGAAACAGCACACAGATGATTAATGAATAAATAATGATTGGAGGAATGCCATAGATTCAAAAAATGTGTTTAAAAAGGGGACAGATACTTTGTCCTCTGCAACCAGAGGAATTTAATCAGCTAGCAGGCTGATAGGGGTTAAAAAAAATTGTAGCGTAGACAGAAGACAAGAGCAGGTTTTGTGGACTTAGGGATACAATTGACATGCTACCAACTCAGATAGTATCATTTCATATGTTGAGACCAGCTGTGGATCGCGGCAAAGATCCTTAAACCGTCTCTGATCACAGTTAATTTATGGGAAAATGTTACAGCCTCCGTTGCACATAAAACAATACTGTCTACATCTCACTGTAACCAAGAGGCTAAATGCTAGGTGGTCAAGCTAACGTTAATAAACTAAATCCTAAAGGGCTGCTGCAGCTGTTTCAGTTTACAGACCATGTGGATGCCTGCTGTGTGTCTACAGCAGGGGTCGGCAACCTTTTTGATATGAAGTGTACGGTGGCCGACAGGGGCAAATGCCCTGCAACTTAAGAAAACACATGCAAATAGACAAAACACAAGCAAATTAAGAAAACAACTTCATTAATTTGACAACACGTGCAGCATTCAGCAAACGCGTTGCAAATACACACAACACAACCAAATACACAAACGCACTGCAAATAAAAAACGATGCAAAAAGAAAAGCACACAAACCTCGAAAAAAAAAGCAATACAAAAAGAAAAACAACTTCATTAATTTGACAACACATGCGCAGCATTCCGCAAACGCGCTGCAAATACACACAACACAACCAAATACACAAACACACTGCAAATACACACAACACAACCAAATACACAAACGCGCTGCAAATACACACAACACAACCAAATACATAAACGCGCTGCAAATAAAAAACTATGCAAAAAGAAAAGCACACAAACCCCAAAAACAAATGCAACAAATAACCCCGCTGCATCCAGATTACACAACGGAAGTTCTCCAGACCTCTAGACTGAGCAGCTAGTGGAACAGCTTGATTTTTAACCCCACAGAGGGAGGGAGAGAGAGAGAGAGAGAGAGAGAGAGAGAGAGAGAGAGAGAGAGAGAGAGAGAGAGAGAGAGAGAGAGAGAGCCGGGACACGTTTAATCTCAGAACTGTGTGCAACGGTGAGATCAGAGACTGTAAATATTAAGTCTATGTTTGAGATGTTTTCTCTGGTTTGGTGGGTGTGTCTCGGCTCAGGTCACAGGTGATACTCAATCAGCAGAGACGTCTGTAAACTCGTGGTGATAAAACATTTAAAACTGCATCAGCGTTTAACGTTGACGTTTGTTTTAAAAGCCATATTACATGAGAGGGTTTAAGTGTAGGCCTCCTCAAGTGTAGCCTAATATTGTGATTATACAACAAAATAAGTGATCAATCTGTATTCATATTGTGGAGCAATTCGCTCTTGAAATACAAAAAAACAAAAACAGACAGGATTTATAGTCCCTCCCTGTTTAGCCAATTTACTGTGGGATTTATCAATCTGAATAAATCCCGCCCGCACATCAACACAAAACTGCTTTGCTTGCTCCATCGTGTTGTAACTAAGACATCTGCTGAAAAGATTATTGTATTCATTAGCGTGATTGCCATACTGTTTAGTTAAAAACATCCAAAACACCAAAGTACAAAGAGTGGACCAGACACAAGCTTTTATTTTGAAAATGTTTGGAGAACTTCCGTTGTGTAATCTGGATGCAGCGGGTTTTTTTTGTTGCATTTGTTTTCGGGGTTTGTGTGCTTTTCTTTTTGCATCGTTTTTTATTTGCAGTGCGTTTGTATATTTGGTTGCGTTGTGTGTATTTGCAGCGCGTTTGCTGAATGCTGCACATGTGTTGTCAAATTAATGAAGATGTTTTCTTAATTGCTTGTGTTTTGTCTATTTGCACGTGTTTTCTTAAGTTGCAGGGCATTTGCCCCTGTTGGCCACCGTAGCAGTGCCCTTTTCAAAATTTCTTGTGTATTAGTGTGCCATGTCAACATTAAGTTTAATTATGAGATAACATCAACATTTAATATCCAGGGAATCTATAATTTTATTCCATAGCAACATTTGATAACATTTATTTCCCATAATCAGGACATGTTACCAATCGGGACCAATTACATGACATTGTAATTACTGTATATCTGGAGTATGATACAAGGCTGCCATCCTTATGAAAACATCCACGTCTGAGTTGAAATCATTAACCTTACCAACATTACACCGTTATAATGGCAGTAAATGTCAAAACAGGAGAATTAAGAGTAACAAACAGAAATATGAGAACTATACAATAATGCTGCCATGCGACGCTAAATACCATGGCTTCTTTCAAACCACTTGCGTTCTTACGTTTTCTGCCATTTCTTCGCACATTTGATAGATTCAGCCTTGTCTGCCGCATCCTTGAAAGTTTTCTCATGTTTGGTCTCAAAATGGCGTTTAACACTCGATGTTCGGCAAACAACATTTTCAAGACATGAAGTGCACACAGCACGGTCCTTCTGAAACACAAAAGCCCACTTTTCTGTCCATGATGGCTGGAATGCCCGAACATTATCTTCAGCTTTCTTGCCCTCCGCCAGCAGCGCTAGTAGCCTACGAGCCAATCAGAGCAGAGGCAGTGTTGGGTGGGTCTTTGCTGCATGTGGATGGGGATAGTCTATGGTTGGGATACAAGTCAATCAAACTACCGTAAATAACACGTCACGCAACTGTGAACGTTATTTGGCATGCGGATGAGAGAGTGCTTCAGCATTTCAACCATGATTTCAACACATCAATAACTCTCTTGCACACATATTACCAGCGTGCCATTGGTTAAGGTATCGTGCCTAAGGTTGCCGACCCCTGGTCTACAGTGTCGATTACAGTGGCTTTGCTTTAGGAAGTCTTCACTAAGTCAAGAATGACTGCACTACACTCAAAACCAAGAAGAAATCATTCATAACATTTACAGATAGCCTCTCAAGAGGAGGCAACTGGTGTGTTCTTTCACAGACAAGTGCTCAGTTCAAAGTGCTGGTGAATGAACAATATTTCTTCTGTTAATGTTTTTTCTGCAGGTTCTCTCTGGTGCCGGGGCTGCACCCTGACTGGATGCTCATGTTGTTCTGTGCTCACACTCATCTGACTGTTACTGTGACTCTGGGCCTGCTGCTCCTTCCAAAGGTAACACTGCATCTACCATGTCGGTTACTAGTTTACTGGGCTGTCAGTCAGTGGTTGAAAGTAGCAGTTTTAGTCAAAACTGTTTTCTGAAGCTACTTGTACTTTAATACTATACTATATCTTTTTTATATTATTTTATACTTCAACGCCTTCACATTTCAGAGGGTGAGATTGTACTTTTTAGGTCACTATATTTATTTGACAGATATATTTACTATTAATAAGTGTATATCTTTTTTTTTTTAAAGCTTATCAAATATACCTTGTTAAATGGGAATTTCGGTAATTCTCAACCCGGACCCTATTTTTTGCTCTGTGAGCAAACAAGACTGTCCATGGGCTTCAAAGTGCACAGAGCCCAATCAGTACAACTGAGTGAAAGAGGTTATTGTAGTGCTCTCATGTTCATAATAGTAAACACGGAAATAAATGTATTGACCACAACTTTTAGTTTGCTCAAATTAAATTGCTATTTGCATGATCGTTTCTCTACAAAATAGAATTTATGTGCTTACAAAATGTTTTTTTTCTCTGCACAAAACGTGTCATTGCTTGCTCAGAATAGTTCCACAAAGTTCAGGTATTTACACTGCTTGATTGGGAAACTAATCTGTAGAGGAGACGCAGCTCCTATTTGATCAGTGCAGAAGTCATACTTTTCTTTCTTATAAGTTTTTTTTAAATCCTGCAAATGTAATGGAGGTTACACTGAGTACAGAGATATTTCCATAATGGCTTGGCTACTGCTGTACTGCAGCTTGTGTGTACAACAGTCCCTTAATCATCTTAAGTTCCATTTGATATTCGCGATCCCGAACAGAGACAGATGCACACAGGCACATGTGTTACCATTACCTTGAACTCATTCAAACTGTGTTAGTGGTTACTGTAATTTAGCTTAGCACTCCCGTGGGTGTCTTTATGTGCAATCTCTCAAGTCTGATGGAAAACATTTAATTCTCCTGCTGTGTAACAAATGCAGTACACCATCAGCGCTGTCTGTTCTTTCATTCTTTCTTAATTAGGCACCTCAGAAGTGCAAGTCGGTTGAGTACACTGGAATAATTAAGCACAATGGGAGGATGTTAATCTCACAGAGCGTCTGTTCCTGAATCTGGACTAAATGTTTGTTTCTCTGTGTTCCCAGATTTGTTATTTAAGCAAAGATGAATAATTTGGCCATGAAAAGTCTAAATCAAACGGATCATTACAGATCATTCCCACTTCTCAATATCTCATTGTGTTATTGTAATATTGCAACCTCATCTCACCCTTTGTTCGTCTACTTAGGAATCCAAGTAAGGAGGAGATTAGTGCATGCGAGAACTGAGCTGCATACATTCAAATTTGTTATACACAATTTGCGTATAGTTGCATTGGATTAAATAATAAAAAAATAACTGCAAGAAACATATTAAGTAAACAGAGTAACATATTTTAAGGTATTTACCCCTTTAACTGTCATTTCAAAAGCTTTAAAGAAAAAATGAAACCTGTTGATATTGCTGTCAACAGGAGATCAACTTAAATTTAGAAATCATGTAATTGGAGTTAAACATGTTTTGAATTATTGAATACAGAAATCAATACTATATTAAGTCAATAATATAGAAACAAATCTCTTAAATAGTGTACATTTTTCCATATTCTGACATTTTTTTAAGTTTAACTAACCTATCGCAGTAACTTTTTCATTACCAGAGATCTAAATGTTTTTCACCTCTAGCCCACCTCCAATGATCCCTTTAGCCAACATGTTTATTCTGTCATACAATAAATCGAATCAGTGGCGCCCTATAGGCCACAGTAATACGGTTTGACAAACTACATTTCCAATTTTGCATCTTTTTCTCACCCTTCCAGCTATGAAGCTAAAGAGTCTCAATAAAGATAAATGCACACACTACATTCACATATGCACACACAGGATTCATACATGCACACACATGATTCATAAATACACACACAGGATACACAAATGCGCACAAAATTCACAAATACACACACAAAATTTAAAAAGCACAGAAGATTCACAAATGCATACAAAATTCAGAAATGCACACACAATTCATAAATGCAAACAACATTTACAAATGCACACAAGATTCAGAAATGTTTTTCTGATGCACACACAAATATATCTTGATTTACAAATTGCTTGCGGTCTGTGAACTTCACTGCATTTGTGTGTGAATTTTGAGACTCCCCTGACTTGGCTCGACACACAAATGCCTTTTTTTAAACAGGGAATGTTCTGCAACCAATCAGATATCTCCCTTGTTTTAGCCAATCACAAGAACACACCCCACGTGGGGGATTCAGAGTGATAGAGAAAGACTAGTCTGTCAAGGTGTACTTGATTGGTCGAACTTATAAGTCACGCCCACTGCCAACTCGGAACTTGCAGACGGAGCAACAACCAACAACGGGACATTTTTAACAATTTTCACCATCTTATTCATCATTAAATTCACTTCTGACAACATTTTAGGCGAGAAATAAACTATGTAGAGGTCAAATATGGGCCGTTTTACGAAAATTGATGGCTAATTGCAAATTTTGTCCGACTGTGTGTCGGGAGTTCAGCGGCCGGTGCTGCCTGTGTTGCTGCCTCGCCGCCCTTCACAGACCCCGGCCTGCTGGGAGGTATATGCAAGTATATGGAGCTCCGTCACGGCTGGCAGCCCACGGTACTCCATACCCGCGCAAAGTCACCATTTTTTGGGTTAATGGACTACCAAACGCCGCTGCCCTGACAGAGCTCCAGGGCCTGCAGCTCCTCTCTTCCTGCTAAATGGCCGCTGTGTGTGAGTGAGAGCGCGGTCAGCGAGCTTGTTACGCCCGCAATCTCTTACCACAGGTTCCAGTTAATCTTATAATGGATATGTGTGTTGAGTTATTTAAACAAACGATCATGGAAATAAACGCCTCTTGTCTGCGATTCTCATTGATAGAGCCTGCGGCTGGATGGAGCTCTATCAATGAGAGCTAGCTAGCCTCCTCTTAGACCTCTGAAACAAAACTCCTAATGTTCACAAAAAAGCATTACATTGAAATCGGACACCATAGTTTGCTTTATAAGACCTTGGGGTAGATGTTCTATAAGTGGCATAACGACATTCAAACTGTAAATATACGAAAATTATGCCAAAAGTGTAGCAACGATCTTTCCCATAGGATTAAATGAGACACATAGCTAGCCTAGCTAGCAGCTCCTCCTAAGGAGACCCCTAATGTTCACAAAAATGCATTAAATTGAAATTGGACACCATAGTTAGCTTTATAAGATCTTGGGGTAGCTATTTTATAAATGACGTGACGAAATTCAAACTGTAAATATACGAAAGTTATGCTGGCAGCCAGCCAGCTCCGGAGCTCCGTGGAGCCCCGAGCCCCGGTCGTCCAATAACCGAGAAACGGTGACTTTCACTGGGTATGGAGTTTGCCGCTTTCTCGTCAGGCTGTGTGGAGCTCCTAAAGTTGAGCAAAACATTACGTGAATAACTATGAGAATTGATGACTCCACCCACATTCATATAGCGCTGTGTGAACGCGTTCATGTGATTGGCTTATAAGTAAACAATCCCCCACGTGGGGTGCATTCTTGTGATTGGCTAAAACAAGGGAGATATCTGATTGGTTGTAGATCATTCCCTGTTTAAAAAAAGGCATTTGTGTGTCGAGCCAAGTCAGGGGAGTCTCAAAATTCACACACAAATGCAGTGAAGTTCACAGACCGCAAGCAGTTTGTAAATCAAGATATATTTTTGTGTGTGCATCAGAAAAAATATTTATGAATCTTGTCCTGTGCATTTCTGAATCTTGTGTGCATTTGTAAATGTTGTTTGCATTTATGAATTTTGTGTGCATTTATGAATTTTGTGTGCATTTCTGAATTTTGTATGCATTTGTGAATCTTCTGTGCTTTTTAAATTTTGTGTGTGTATTTGTGAATTTTGTGCGCATTTGTGTATCCTGTGTGTGTATTTATGAATCATGTGTGTGCATGTATGAATCCTGTGTGTGCATATGTGAATGTAGTGTGTGCATTTATCTTTATTGAGACTCTTTTAGCTCCATATTCCAGCAGGCTCAGTGATGCCATTCTTTAATCTTGCTCTCCATCTGTCTTAGTTCCTGTCCAAAGGGACTCAGGCTAGGGATGATATTGCCACTGAGGCCTATGAGGAGGAGCTGGACATGGGAAGGTCTGGCTCTTACCTCAACAACAGCATTACCTCAGCCTGGAGTGAGCACAGCTTGGACCCTGAGGATATACGGGTAAAGTAGCATTTTCAGAATCATAGCAAGATGATTCTAAATGTGTGTTATTTATACCAAGAAAGTTAATCAAGAAAATATGAATCAAACACTGGCAAAGTAATTATTCGAAAGCTGCCCAACATTTACAGTCTAATTCCTTTTTTAGGATGAGTTGAAGAAGCTGTATGCCCAGCTAGAAGTCTACAAATGTAAGAAGATGCTCGCTAACAACCCTCACCTCCAAAAGAAGCGCAACTCCAAGAAAGGTCTGGGTCGCTCCCTGATAAAACGCATAACAGAGATCCCAGAGACGATGCACTTACATCGGCAGTGCAGTCGTGAGGACGGCAGCGAACACGGCAGCAACCGCAGCACCTTGAGGAGAAACCCATTTGAACCGAGTCACCACGGTAGGATCCTGGCTCCTGTTTAATCTGGACCCTGAAACTGAAGCAGCTGAATGGAATTCAGCCATCATTGATTTGATCATTTACACCTGTGCCTACTTACTGTGACACGTCAAAATATATTCTGTGTAAAAGGCCTATTAGCATTGTAACCACAAACAGAACAGGAGGAACAGAAAACAGTGTGCTGTCTGGTAATATCTTACGTCTGCTCCACATAGAGAAAGAAAAGGAAACTGGCAGTGACCCAGTGTGCCATCATACAACAACAAGCAAAAAACAGAGTCTACAGCTATGCTAGCTGCTCTCTGAGGCTGTACTCGGGCACAACTGTGCTATGCTGTGCTTTCAACGATAAAGCTAACTTTCTGTTTACCTGCTAACACTTGCTAACTAGCACTTAACACAAAGTACAGCTGAGGCTGATGGGAATGGTTAGTGCAGGTGTTTGGTCATAAACCAAATTATTGGACAAAGTAAAATTCTGACATGTCTGTACAAAATTTCAAGGCAATCCATCCAATAATATTTCCGTTTGGACCAAAGTGGCGAAATGACCGAAAGGCCAACATTACCATCCCTAGAGCCACACTGCCAACTTAAATAAACTTTTAAAGTGTAGGCCTATGTCATTTCAAAATTCAAGGAAATAAGTCATATCAGTAAATGTATCCTTATGCTTTAATCTTCCCTCAGCCAAACCTCGGGATGACTCCCTGAAAAATAAAGTCATAGGTTTGAAGAAGTCACTCAGCTATGACCACGTATGTGACCAGGATGAGGAAACTGGAAGCCAAACTGGCTCGACTGCAGGAGACAAAACGACTCCTGTTGGAGGTGGTGGGGAAGGATCTCTTCTGGGTTCCCTGATTGGTCGGAAGAATACTAAGAAGCAGCTGGAACCAGCTGCGACCGCACCGAGACTGGAACCAGCTGAGTCCGCAGAGTCTGTTCCACTGTTCTGGAAATCAGCCAGCGCTCACAACTTAACGCACGAGAAGAAACCTGTCCACCTGCGGACCTCCATCATGCAGAAGTCGCTGAGTGTTATTGCGAGTGCCAAGGAAAAGATGCCGGGGCTTACCAACAAGACGCAAAGCGTGGAGGACGCCAGTAAGAAGGGTCTGAAGGGACAGGATGAGAGGATGCTGTCTGAAGTGGATGAGACCCCTGAGCATTACCCCAAGATGATCATCAGCCAGTCAGTGGAGTACTCCAAGACACCCATGAAGATGGGCATCATGAAACAACAGGTACTTTTTACATATTTACATTCCAAATCCAAATTGATTGACGCATTAATGTGTTATTTAGCTGTAGTGCAGAAATGTTTAGTATAGTAGTAAATTAGTCCATGAACAGAAAATGTATGAAAAGGTCTATTTCAATATCATCTCGAATGATGGAGAGCGTCACACACAGAGTAGAACATCTTATTAGTGAGGAGGAGGATGGAGGGTTTAAGGTGGGGCTTGTTTGTTGTATTTTTCCTCTCGCCAACTAAGACAAGGAGTAGATAATGAGACAACTGGCTAGACATAAGACCAGGTTTAGACCAAGCTGAAAACACAACATTTACAAATTATCACTTTTTGAGTTGATTTGGCGAAGGCATTTTTGTTAGTAAATAGATCTTTATTTGGAGAATTCATTGGGTTAAGTCCAATATTCACTCTCCTTTTAGCTCTCTTTTGGTCTCCACAAACACCTGGAGGAAATGTAATATTATGTAGTTTATCTACAGTCAGTTCATCAGACATTTTTACTTAAAACAGCTGCCTGCTGCTGCTGGAAACAAACACTGATGAGATAGACTGAATTAAAACACTAAGGTTGTGGGCCCTAAAACCACTGAGGTAAAAGAAGCTGCAGTAAAACACTCTTTTGAAATGAGAGGAACTGTTGAGTCAGGCGGTATAAATCTGTAAGGTTGCCTCTATGGGTGACCCCTTGCACATAGTAATTTACTATAGCAGCTTTAAGTTACAAAAAGTCAGCACTTACTCCAAACACCCAAGGATCTCTGCTGGTACACCCTATAGGCAGGACCAGTGGTGTATGGCATCACATGCAGCAGCTGTAGTCAACACTAACTGTTCTCACGTGACAAATTTCCATACTTCGGTCATGTGAATACAATTAAGACATCTCCTTGACAACTGAAAAGTTAGCAAATGGACCATGTATTGAATGACCTTTGTACTAATAACTTTTGGGTTTTGCCCATTGGTCAGACACAAAAGGCGATTTGAAGACATCAGCTTGAGCTTTTGGACATTTTTCACAATTTTCTGACATTTTATAGATGAAGCGATTAATACAAAAATATTTGATCATGAAAATAATTGATAGTTGCAGCCATTCTTAGCTCTCTAATAATTTGATGAATACATCAGTTGACTTACTGGGTGGATTACTTGATTTTAACAGGTGAGTGGCAGCCAGCCGTCCATTTGCTCCGAGACCAGTAGGAACCTCTACGATTTGTCCGAGGTTTGTCCCTGGGAGTTGGAAGAACCTCAGACTCCCTCTGAAGCAAAGACCCAGAAACATGTTTCCATTGCTCCTGAAGAAACCACCACAGGCCGGAGAGGCAGCAACAGCAGCTCTGGAATCAGCAAAGGCAGCCGGTCCCAGCAGAGGCAGAAAGCCGGGCAGTCCCCTTCCAACAGACGGCGCTCTAAAGATAAAGGAGGAGAACGGGAGGAAGGCAGGGAGACACAGAAATCTCGACCACCCAGGTCACCTCTCCCTCTGAAGCCAGACGTCTGTCCCTGGGAATTCGATGAGCAGCCCATGCTGGGAGGAGATTCAGATTCCATCTCCCCAGACAGGATCAGGCGCAAGAAAAGCGTCACACCCACTGATGGGAAACCCAAGGGGCTCCACTCAGACCACTCCAAGTCCACGGGAAGCCTTTTGCAGCCTCCCTCCCTGATGGTAGAGATCTGCCCGTGGGATTACACCAGCCCACCTTCCCCTAAGCAGGAAAAGTCCTGCAACAGCCCCACCACACACAAGAAGAAACGGAAAGGCTCCTGCTCGTCCAACCACAAAGCCGAGAAGGAGAAAGCTAGGGAGAAAAGCAGAGAAAGGCGGAGCTCCTCCAGCAAGCCGCCGTCGGAGAGGAGACGCATTAGCCAGTCGTCAGAGTGCAGCGGGCTGGTTTCTGAGCGGCGGAGGAGCTCTACCAGAGACCCAGAGGTGATGGAGTTCAGGAAGGGGGAGGTTTTTTCCCGGGAGACGGAGCCCGCAATCACCAGCTTTGCTCAGACTAAAAAATCGCCAGAGAAGAAGAAAGAGAGCTCTTTGAGTATGAGTTACAAACCTGCTGTCATCAGCGGCGCAAAGGTGGTTGATGTTTGCCCCTGGGACTTTCAGGATCAAGACTCTGCGGAAAGGGCATGATGACTGGTGTGATGATTGTATTCTTTTGTATTCACAGACTGACAGCACAGAGGACAAAGCAACCGAACGATAAAGATGTAACATTGTATTTGATAAGAGAGTTTTTCTCGAGGTGATTTTGAAAAGGAAACCATTTCTTCTGTTGATGCCACCAAACATTAACTATTTGATAAATAGCAAACATCTCATTGTTACATTGCAGTGAATGCAACCTTGAAGTGACTTTAGAGGAATTTTTAGTCTGCACTTTTGCTTGCACATTTGTCAAACTTACATTGTATGTATGTTTTATCACTTTGAGTACATCAAGGCAATTTGAAAATGAAAGCATACCTGTATTTGACAAGCAGGTTGGACAATCATTTGTCACAAACACAGTCAATGCTTCACCTAATGAGCTTATTGAATATTGCTGTACATTTCCCCTGTTACGCTGATGATATTCTACATTACGCAGCAAGCCAGTGGAGAATTACTGCATCAGATACTTATGATGAAAACAAGCAGGTGGCAGGGAAAAAAGACCAATGGAAACAAAGGCCCAGACACAGCTGTTATGCTTTAGCTTTAGGTCAAATACATAATTCATGGCTGGAAAATGATCTGTATGATTAGTTAAACATGGGAATAACAAAGGATTATAGTGCAGCTTCATGTTAAAATCAGAAAAACTGTATCTTTCAGTAAAAGTACTCGATATACAGTGTATTTTTCACACAAAAACAAACGATTGCATGTGGCAAGCTATCAAGCATCCAATAACTAAATGTTCATTTATTGTACTCAATTATGACAGTGGAACTTGTGATGTTGTTGCTTCTCCCTATGTACCACATGATGCTTTTGAAATGATGTGCATTGCTATCAATAATGTACATACATATTTCAAATGGCTTGCAGTTACAGTTGCGCAGTACTAAAATATCCATGAGGCTCTCCCTTCGGTTGATATTTATTTACTGTTTATTCATGCCCTGGATGTCCCTCTTCTCAAAAGAGGCTGTAGTATTTCCATGTCTAAAATAATGCAATGTCTTTCAAGGACCAAAATCAAGCCTGATGAGGGTGGATGATGTGAATAATGCATTTTTTTTCTGTCACTTAGTTGCCCATTTTACATCTGCTTGAATGCACCTTTCTTCAAATCCTTGCACATATTCAATCGCTAAACTATGCATGACCAAGCATATTTTTTGCCACTTTCTGGCTAACAGAATATGAGAAATGTACCATTTCAACATCATCTCTAACAACAACAGTCTGCCTTTCTGTCCTGTGATCAGCCACCCGCCAGTGACACCTCATAAAATGCGGTCGCACACAGTAGTCAGTTCAACTTCATTACGGCTGTGTGTGCATGACAGTGAAAATACAGGAGTACACTCAATTTCACGAGAAGGCATGAAAAAAATCATTGCATAATGCATATATTTTTAAATACTTAAAAAGGACTTAGGAGCACATGGGATTTTCAAATATAGATGTCAGATGTTGTCACGTATTTATCAAGAAACCCCTGTGAAAGATATTTTGCTCATCAAGCATTCATAAAGTAAAAGTCTTGATTAATAAACATGACCCACCACTCTAACTTTCACAAGGTTTTTTCCTATCAGAGGGTTTTTAGGCTCTATGAAATGGAATGTTGTAACTCGCCCACTAAATGTACTTCATGCTTGTTATACTGTATAGTGTTGCTTCAAAAAAGTTACAAAACGTTGTAGCATCCACATGGAGCATTTATATTGTACATTCATATTGTGTTGCATGTAAATACAGTAAATAACCTGTTCTCAATTCTGGATTAAATCTTTTTATAAAACCCAAGTTTGTTTTTTTATTTTTTTTACAAAATACCATATTAACTCTTAGAAACTCTTGGAACTCTTGATAATATTCCAATAATAACACATTCTGTATTCTTTCAACCCTAAAACACCTGTAATTCAATGAATTCTAGCTCTCTGTACATTTTATTGTAGCAGGTATTGCAGCCTGTGCAACACTGCCACCATGTGGAAAATGAGATCATATCTAGATAAGACAGTGGTAGAAAATAATATTTACTCAAGTACTGTAAGTGACGTACTCATTTTATGTTACTTTATACTTCTACTGCATTACATTCCAGAGGGAAATATTGTACTTTTTACTCTACTTCATTGATTTTTCAGCTGTTATTACAAGTTAGGCTACCTTTTAGATTATGATTTTTCAAACAAAACGTAAGATAATGTTATAAAATGCAATACATTGTTACAGATTTAACTACCCATCAAATGTTGTTAAAGTTTTTAAAGTGTGCTCTACTTTGACCAGCTACAACATTAAAATGTTTCTTAAATGTTTATGCATCATTAATATTAACTTTATAAAATAACATGTTTTATTCTGCTGCATACTTAAGTAAAATTTGGAATGCAGGTCTTGTAAAGCAGTATTTATACACTGTGGTATTACTACTTTTACTTTAAGTTAAAGTTCAGAATCTTTCTGCTACCACTCAAATTGGAAGCATCGCAATGACCTGAATGGAGAACATGAGGTGGTCCGTTACCTAAGACTGGGACTAAACCATTATGTGAATATATTTAATACAATCGGAATTGTAAGTATAAATTAGGGCTATATTTCAGGGATGCACAGTGTGTGGAGCACAGATATTTTACTTATATTAAGTTTATAAAAAAAAAAAAAAAAACTCATTACCACACCACACAAAAAAAAGTGATGCTTTCATAATTTTACTTATGGTTTTTTATGAAAATTATTATAACTGATCTATTGAGGTTTTAGCTGGTTGAGCTAATCTTGACTTCATCATAACTTCCTTAGGTTTCTGTTGTAAAATTGAATCGATAACAAAGCATCATATTTCTATCTGAAAAAAATAGTAGTAGGTGAAAAGTAATATTTGCATCTAATATGTAGTGGAACTGATCAAGTATAGTATACATACCTAGTTAAGTAGTAGCCTACTCGAGTAAAGGTTGCATGGGTACAGGAAACAAGAAATAATTCATTAGAACAAGTCTAACAACTAGTTGATGTTAACCTTACTGAGTCAATTATTGTTTTTCTACCATCAACCCCACCCAACTCCACTCTACTAAATTAATAAGCGGCAGTGACATCATCCCTGCAGCACCGGACAGGGCTGCGTCCTTTCAGGAACAACCGACCCGACTTGACACGCATCACATCAACTCCAGAGCAGCACTACGCAGCACAGCACAGCATCACAACACGCAGATTTTATTTGTTACTATCTAACTGGACAAAGCGGTCTGGAATAACATGGGCAACGTCCAGGTAAGAAAACTACATTTGCTATACTGTATCATAACTTACAGCTCTTAATCACAGTAGAATCGGTGAATTCACTAATCAGAGACTTTTACAGCGCTGAAAGATGGAGTTTTCAGGGATGCAATACGATTTAATGTAAAATAAAATAAAATAAATAAAAGCCATAATTATAAATCAGGAACAAGATCACTAAAGTGTTACTGAGTAGCACAGGCAGCGTTCAGAAAAATATAATAGGTTTATAATGTTCTAAGACTTTTTGTCTGTAAACAGTCAGTGCTGAGAAGCATAACCTGCGTAGTTAAGTTGAGCAAAGGGAGTACTGCCAGGCCGAGGACGCAGCAGCAGAGACGAGGAATTTCTCAGAAACGCTGATCAATAAGGCCGCATTGTATTAAACGGGGGGTGGGCGAGGAGAGGAGAGGAAAGGAGAGTGCTGCTGCTGCCGCCCCATGACTCAGCAATCACACACAGGCTGCACCCTTTTCCTGCGGGAGAGACCGGCTTGGATGTAGGCCTACCGTAATATAATATATCATTCACAACCTCACTCTGTCATATGTTTGAGTGGAGACCATTAGCTTTATAGGTTACTAGAAGTTTTTAAAGTATATAATTATAAATGTTACATCAGTTTTATTCTGTATTACTGTCTACGATTTTGCATGCTGCTGAATGTACAGTATATCAGTAATATGACATGACCCTAAAAGTATGTGTTGAGATGATAATTTGATAGTTTTTACATATTTAGTTACATTTTATAAATTGAATGTATATGTTTTCAATGATCCCGCCACTTTTTATTCTAGCCCACCATAGTCCCATATGAGGACTTTGATGTCACAGCTGATATAAAGGCTATCAGAAAAGCATGTAAAGGTTTAGGTAAGTGAGCCATATGATGTTTTGCTCATTCCTCTAAGTAATGTGTTGTTTTTCATTCCTCTTATTTAATCATTTAAATTCTCTATTTGTGTGTGATTTAGGCATCCGTTATCACCAAATTATATGGAATCACTTATATCTATATCTTTCCTAAATCAGAAAATGAACAAATAAAACATCATTTTTAAGTTAATTGAGGATACAGTTGTGGAGACTGATACCAGACACCATGCAGAACATGTTAAGGCAATCTGTCAATGGCACCAGTTCAGATTCTAAATACCAGTAGTTTTGTGTTATCAGTATATATGAGCAATACTTCCTCCTTATTTGATCTGTTCAGTTTATTCACAATTGTCATTGCAGCTATAAGACTGAATATTCAAAGGAACACCAAATTACAGTAAATAAAATGTCACAATTAGCATGATTATGACAGATTTATTTGTTTCAAATGAGCTCAACATGAGTCTGTTGTGCACATTACTGTCAGTTATGCACCATGATATTACATGAGGGTAATGTATTGTGAATATAAAATTTAAAGTAATTTAAATAAATAAACTGTTATTTTGCCCAATTCTTAACAGAAACATGTCCGCCTGGCAGCCATTTTAATAAAAGACATGTCCAGGTTGAGTGACAAGACTCCAAAACTGCCTTCAATCATAAAACAGCTTTTAGGAGTGTAGTAATAGTGAAATATTGCTCTGATGGTGAAGCACTATTACTGTATTTGAAGGATCCCGATGTCCACCCTTGTGTTTAAACTGCTGTATATTCTCCAGGCACAGATGAAGAGGCCATTATTCAGATCCTGGCCAACCGCTCTGCAGCTCAGCGTGTAGAGATCAAGCAGGCCTACTTTGAGAAGTATGATGATGTAAGTACCTGCCTACACTGACCCTCTCTTTTTTACATACACTCACACACTTACAGTATGTGCGGTTAATAACTCTGTTTTGTCAGGAGTTAGAGGAGGTCCTAAAAAAGGAGCTGACAGGTAGTTTTGAGAAGGCCACCATTGCCATGTTGGAGCCTCCACATGTTTACTTCGCCAAGGAGCTGAGGAAGGCCATGAAGGGGGCGGGCACGGACGAAGCCGTGCTGGTAGAGATCCTGTGCACAGCCACCAATGAGGTCTGTCAATATGTGATGCTATTCTTCGATACTACATGTTTCTATTTTCACTCTTTTATTAACTGCAGGTTAACTATAATAAACTCATTATGATTGTCGGTTCCATCCTTTATTTACTGTGGAGTCTGGCCTCACTGCCAGTTGATTTTCTATTTTAAGAACAAACTGCTCATGATATGGGCTCCATTTTGGCTACAACATTCTAATAAGGAATTCTTTATAAGAAGTTTATAGTAGGTTCTAACAAATGGCTTTGTTATCGTTATTAACTCATTTATTAATGTTAACAAGTTGTTAAAAAATGGATTTTAGTCCTGATGCTCTGCAGCAAGTGGTCAACAACCAGCGACCCCCAGCGTCTGATAGCAACAAACAGGGCACCCTTTAGCATCTGTATGAGACACAGCAAGTCTTGCAAGAGTTTTCATCAGTTTTCACAAATCTAGAGTTACCATCTCGACACGGCCAGTTTTGCCTGGGGTTGACTTGTCTAGATGGTAACCCAAGGCATTGTCCTCGAATGGTTATGGTTAGGATAGGTCGCCGGACAGTTTTCACAATTCTATGGTTACCATCTAGACACAACTAGTAATATAATACATCCATGGACACAACCTTTTCAACTGCTTGACCGTGGCGCTGTGAGATGATTAAGTATAAATAATATGGAGGAGGTGGGGTGGATGGATAGTGTCAACAACAAACAAACGAACAAAGAAACACTGGACTTTCACCCAGGAGGCTGCTGTTTGTGTCCCGCGTGAAACCAAAAGTCAACATTGACTTATTTTAACTTACGCTACATACTTAACTACTTAACAACACATAAGTAAGTTACGTAACAGACATACTTATTTTAACCCAAACCAGTATCTTTTCCTAAACCTAACCAAGTAGTTCTGTTGCCTTATCTAACCATATCCTGCATGTTGTAAAATTATGCCAAAGGGGTACCCATAGCATTAAAACGTGACGAGTTGAGAGTGAGAATGTGTTGCAATAAAGCAACAAAGCAAGTTGTGTTAAGCTTGTATCAGATATAACCCACACCAATGTGGTTACCCAAAAGGAAAAACAGGGAAGATGACTGTCATGGCGATTTTGTAATCCCACTCTGTCATTGAGGAATGAGAAAAACATCTCTTACCATATTGTCACACTTTTAATGCTCAGAGCATGGTACACAAGACAAAGGTTAGTTTGTAATATGCACACTGATGGGAAGCTGCTCTCTCTCTCTCTCTCTCTCTCTCTCTCTATACCTTGGCTTGGTCCTCCCCCTCTGATCGACGTCGCTTCTTTCAGTTAATGTTTTGCATGCCTTTGTTCTCAAGACAAAGGGCTCAAAAGCCAAAGGTCAGGATCTTCTGATGACATCCAAGTGGGCAACAATGCCTTATAGTTTATAGTCTATATTTTTCATATATACTATGTATGAATGCTGGTTGTATATATATTCTCTACTTGTAAATACTGTATGATGTACATAGTTTTTTGCATTGTTTTTCATGTTTGAGTAGGGGTATTTCTACTTTATTTATTATTATATGTTATCATTCTGTATGGATGTTGTATGTCTTATACCTGCTGCTGTAACACAGTCATTTCCCAGTTTGGGATTAATAAAGTCTGTCTGTCTATCTATCTATCTATCTATCTATCTATCTATCTATATATCAGTGGTGGAAGAAATTTTCAGATCTTTTACTTCAGTAAAAGTACTAATAAAACACTGTAAAAAATACTCTGTTACAAGTAAAAGTCCTGCATTGAAAATCTTACTCAAGTAAAAGTATGTAAGTATCACCAGGAAAATGTACTTTTTCTGTTGACAGATGACAAACCTGCATTCATTTGGTCGACAAATTAATGAAAGTGAGGGTGAATAAAAACAATAATTGTGTGGGCTAAAAGTCGGTAAAACATTCCACAGAGCCGAACTGTAGAGTTTTGGGGAGGATTCACTGTGGGTTTGTCACTTTGAGCGACCCCTTTCATATTATAGCTACTTAATCCATTTCAAATATAAAAATATTGATAAGAGCAGCTTTAATATTAGCTGACTGAATCTCATCTTTCTTTAACTTCCAACAGGACATCTTGTGCTACAAGCAGACTTATGCCCAGGGTGAGTTTTCTTCAATGCTGAGTCATGCATAAACAGCTACCAATCTGGTGTTCCTCACATTCTGGAAAGTGTGATTATTTAACCAGCACGTGGAACAGATACATAGCAAGTTTTATATTTGTCGTAATGCCATGGGTGTTTCAGTTTTTAGGAGTGAATCATGGTGTAATGAGCCATGTTTTCCTCCCTCGCTGGCCTCAAATACAGTCTGATTTTATGCTTGTCACTTATAGGAAAATATTTTATTTCACTGTCCTGTTAGGATTTGAATAGGCCTACAGATATTGTTTATGTTTTATATTTATATTTGTGGAAATTCACAACTAAGGTGTGAAACCTTATATTTAAAGTTTCACACTAACACTGTACAAATATAAATGTGTGCAGACAGTAATGTGGCAAAGTCTGCCAGAATATCAGCAGGTTCTTCGCATACAACTCCTGCTGATATTCTTGCATATAAAAATGACCCTGAGTCAGTTCTTTTAGCCACTCTACTGTAGCATCGGTTGGTCCACCACTTTTGTCCAAACTGACCAATTTCAGCAACTGTTGGATGGAATGCCATGAAATTCGGTCCTGGCATTCATGGTCCCCAGAGCATGAATCCTACTGACTTTGGTGATCCCGTGGCTTTTCATCTAGCGCCATTATCACGTCAAAATGTAATTTGTTTTCTACTTTGGTTTATGGCCAAATACCTGCTTAACTAATGACATTCCCATCATCAGCTGCACCTCACTTGTAGTACCAATTAGCTAATGTTAGCATGCTAACATGTTAAGATGGTGACCATGGTAAACATTATAAATGCTAAGCAACAGCACATTCGCATTTTCATTGTGAGCATGTTAGCATGCTGATGTTAGCATTTAGCTACAGGAAAGTGTGATCATTTAACCAGCATGTGGAACAGATACATAGCAAGTTTTATATTTGCTGTAATGCCATGGGTGTTTCAGTTTTTAGGAGTGAATCATGGTGTAATGAGCCATGTTTTCCTCCCTCGCTGGCCTCATATACAGTCTGATGTTATACTTGTCACTTATTGGAAAATATTTTATTGCACTGTCCTGTTAGGATTCAAATACAGATATTGTATATGTATTGATGTTGTAAAGAATATGTAAGTGGTGACTATTTTTGCCTCTTTCCTTACAGTGCATGAGCGTGAATTAGAGGCAGACATTGAGGATGACACCAGTGGAGACGTGAGGAACCTGCTGATGTCACTGCTGCAGGTAAAGTCTAATTATTTTAGCTTTATTCAACAATAAACAATTCTTCTACACTGTTATCCCAAATCAGTTGACTTTACTAGAAATTTGCGTGGAAACCCGTTGCCTTAAACCGTTTAAGTTTAAAAGGTGAAACTTAACAGGTCAAGTTGTACAAACGCTGACTGGTATGTTGATGCAGTAGACAAATCAAGTTTACATTAGTAGTCATTACTAAAAATCATTAGAAAACATAATTTACTTTTGTTGAAATATAACAAATATGAAACATTAGGCTCTACTCATTAAAACTATAGAAAAAAAGCATTATTATAAATATGTTTTTTCCATTATCACAGTATAGTTTCAAGAACAATGCATTTCATACATTAGTTCCAATAAAACAGAAAGGATGACAACACATAGTGCTCTGCATGGATCTGAGTAACCATACTTCCCCTCACTGCCCCGACCCAATCAGTCCCCAGCCGGGTCTCGGTCATGGTGCAACAATAAATGTAGATAAAAATGAACACCAAATCAACCATACAAAACTAAAACCCAGATAACATAAATGCACACCCAAAACATTAACAGAACATTATTAAAACAAACTTTAACGAGGACAGAATCCGTTCAGAACATACATATTTCCCATGAGCCTTTGCATCACTTCAGCACAGAACAGTTCCAATGACCCCGCCCCTCCCATAGAGAAACTTAATATTCTTAGTTATCCCTGCTTAATATGATCTGTGCACTGCATACTTAAGCTGATTATTACAAACAACTGATGTGATTTAGTAATGAATATGGTTTTTAACAAAACATGAAAGAATAACTAGTGACCACTAAAACGTTTAATTGCAACTAAATCTGGGTTTACAGTGTAGCATTGGTAGTTTCAAGGGGAGTTACAGTACACAAAGAAGAAAGAGTCAAAGTCTTGTATCTGGATGGAAGCCATGAAGCAAAGGAGAATAGTACTTTTCTTTCTTTGATAATGGCTCGCAGAATTGATTCTCCATTCTGTAATTCGCCCACTGAGACATTTGTCACTCATCACATCATTGGCATGCTTCGGCCTCTATGCCAGCTTTTTCAACACTCCCACCCATTTCTGCTTCCCCTCTCTCTTCCTTCCCCCAGAAAGACAAGACAAACACAGTGTGACTCATGTTCTACAGCGACATCTATCCAAAAAGGCCTTCAAATATTTCCCGTTGATGTGTAGCAGATGATTGTTATCCCATTAAATGCCAGAGATTATTTTCATAATTCATCTTGTTGACCTTTCCTCCACTCACTAAATCTTTTCCCTCATTCTCTCTACATGCATCGCCTCCCTTATCCATCCTCTTAAACCTATCTTCCCCTTTTCTTCCCTCCATATCTCTGTATCCCCCTCTGCTCCAAAATCCCTCTTTCTCGCCAGGCCAGCAGAGACGAGGGCTATGAAGTGGATGAGGGTTTAGCCGAACAGGATGCCATATCTTTGTTTGAGGTGCGTTCCCAGATGTTGCATAATTCTTTCAAATTACAGACCTTATTCATAGTTTGCTCTTTAAATAACACCAGTGTTTGCAAGGTAATGTGATCCTAGATTTAGATGTTAAAGCATGTGAGCCCGGGGTGACTGGCAAACCTCACAAGTGCAGATTTTATTAGATCAAAGCTTGTTTTTTTGTGGTAATGCTCCACTGTGGCTTGTATTACAGTACAGGAGTATGGGATCTTTGTGGAAATTCACAACTAAGGTGTGAAACCTTATATTTAAAGTTTCACACTAACACTGTACAAATATAAATGTGTGCAGACAGTAATGTGGCAAAGTCTGCCTGAATATCAGCAGGTTCTTCGCATACAACTCCTGCTGATATTCTTGCATATAAAAATGACCCTGAGTCAGTTCTTTTAGCCACTCTACTGTAGCATCGGTTGGTCCACCACTTTTGTCCAAACTGACCAATTTCAGCAACTATTGGATGGAATGCCATGAAATTTGGTCCTGGCATTCATGGTCCCCAGAGGATGAATCCTACTGACTTTGGTGAACCCGTGGCTTTGCATCTAGCGCCATTATCACGTCAAAATGTAATTTGTTTTCTACTTTGGTTTATGACCAAATATCTGCTTAACTAATGACATTCCCATCATCAGCTGCACCTCACTTGTAGTGCCAAGTAGCTAATGTTAGCATGCTAACATCTTAAGATGGTAACCATGGTAAACATTATACATGCTAAGCAACAGCACGTTAGCATTTTCATTGTGAGCATGTTAGCATGCTGATGTTAGCATTTAGCTACAGCCTTATAGAGCTGCTAGCACAGCTGTCTTGAAAAAATAAGACCCAGGTTGTAATAAAACAGAAAATATTCTTCATACTCACTACTGCTGGGGTATTATTACCTCTTTTGTGCCTGTCAGGCAGGAGAAGGCAGATTTGGCACCGATGAGTCCACCTTCAACTTCATCCTGACACACAGAAACTACCTGCAGCTTCAGGCCACCTTTAAGATCTATGAGTCGGTAAGGACAGCACTCATACCTACAAAAAAAAAGAAGCTGTTTTTGCAAGATGATTTCCTACTGGCTTCTAATCATTGTTGATATTTTAAGTTCTCATGTTAACTCATTGTCTTGCAGCTTTCAGGAACAGACATTTTGGACACCATTGACTCTGAAGCAACAGGAACTCTGAAGGACTGCTACATTACTCTGGGTAGGCAATCGGATTGTTCACAAGCCATGAAATATCAAATCATATATCCGTTTTTATAATAACACCTGCGGCCTTTGTGTGTGTGTGTGTGTGTGTGTGTGTGTGTGTGTGTGTGTGTGTGTGTGTGTGTGTGTGTGTGTGTGTGTGTGTGTGTGTGTGTTTGTTTGTTTGTTTGTGTGTGTGTGTGTGTGTTTATAGTCAGGTGTGCAAAGAACCCGCAACTGTATTTCGCCCGACGCCTTAATGCCGCCATGAAGGGAGTGGGCACTGATGAAGACACGCTCATTCGCATCATTGTAGGCCGCTCTGAGGCAAGTCTGCGTGTGTAACTGCACAGTAGTCATGATGTTTAATGAATTTATTTCCAGATTCCAAATTACCAAAACCTGGCCTTAAAATGTTTTCAAAAAGTAATGTAAGACCATGAAAATGTTCAATTCAAAGACAACAATAACCAATGAAAAGGGATTTTGTGGTGATAGCAGTGTTATGTTGTTAACCCCACAGTTTGACCTGGAGACAGTGAAGGACATGTACCTGGAGAAATACGATGTTACCCTGAAAGACGCTCTGGATTCAGAGTGTGGTGGAGACTTCAAACGCCTCCTCATCGAGATCCTGCACTAAAACATCTCACCTTCCTTCTACAGGCATTATTTAACCAATGTGACAGTCTCTGTACCTACTCATCCTTCCTCCTTCCTCTTCTTTATACACCTTTTTACCAGTTTTACTCATTCACTTTGTGGACGTCTCTCTGACAGTCAGTTATCATTGCAGCATGGACCAAAAACCAAGTCATTATTATATAATACATTGTTTTACACATGGCAAACTTACATTCATAGTCTTTAAATACACAGTTTTGCCAAGAACATTACACTCTCATACAATAGAAGTGCACTGGATGTTTGTTGTCCCTTTGACAATATTATGACAGCATTGTGGAAGTTATATGGAACTTGTGCAGCTGAGCATCATGTTAATGTATTTATCTAAATAAATAGTGTTAGTCTATTCACAATCAGTAATCTTTTTGTATTTCAGCTGTAGTTCACCATTTCAAGCGTAACTCAAAGCTGTAAACATTGTGAGGCTGCTGCTGCTCAACATAAACTATTCAATCTCATATATTTGTCATCATACTCTTATCATCATCCGTTAACTTCACAACTATTTGCCTCAAAGATGCCTTTCATAAGATGATAGCAATGTCATTTCACTTTTGCTGCAACACTTAAGTGCCGAATTATCACATTTAATATTTGATAATTGAATACACTAGATGATTAATTATACATAAATATATTATTACCCTGATACCAAAAGCCTAAACTCTTTAAGTATGCAGTATTGGGTTTTTGTAGTCACATCCCTAAATGTTATGTGGAATTTTTAACTCAAGACGGTTTGTAGTCTTATTTTTAGTCACAGCTAACATGCTGCCATTTACACACTTTATTAGACAGTCTCATTAAAATTTACTACATTTAATTAAATTTAATACAAGTTATAGTCCTACGTAATAAGTGTGTAAAACTTTGAGATGATTGTGCATTTAAAATCATTCGATGATGATAATAGTGTTAAAAAAGACAAATGTTTGCTCTGTAACCACTGTAGTACAATCGCTGATAATGGACACTCCGTCTGCATCCATGTATGGAATGATATCTTAACTAATTTTATTTAAACCCAACAATAAAGTCATGTTTATGACCAAGATATACAGTTGTATTGTCATATAGCAAAATAATAAACTAAATTATATGAAAGAAGTCATTGTTAGCCTGTTGTATCATACATATGCAGTCATAATACATTTTAACTCCACCAGAAAAGTTCTATTCTCTTTATATCCTGTAGGGGACAGTATTGTACCACAAGGAATATTGTATAGTGTGCATTTCAGGAAGAAATTACATGACAGTTGAAGAAAATCACATTGAAATCAATGATATAATATTCTGTATAATTGTGTAACCTATTGTTTGCTTCATACTGTTTAATGAACATTACAAATAACCGTTTGCCCTGATGTTGATTATGAGGATTTAAATTGTTGCTGACCATTTCATGTTTGTGGTGGTGGCCTATGATCCAAAGCCATATAAAACTTGGTTTTTACAACATCTAGCCCAAAACATTATAACTTGCTACAGAGCACAGTAACAATGGGATGCCTGTGAGCGACTTAAAAAGCGGAAAAGAAAGGTTCAAAACAAGTTAGAACTGCTTCCAGATGCACTGACACAGAAGCAGCCGACTTCTCACTTTCTTTCCCATGGCTTTCTTCTTCTCTTTCTCCCACTCCTCCCTCTGTATCTTTCTTACCGTTCTTCATATTCCTTGATTTAATGGTTGTTTCTGTGTCAAGGGCAAAGTTTGGAGTACACTTGCTTTCTGCACATTCTTGCTACTTGTATACCCACAGTCTGTGCACCATATGTAGCCCAGTAGCCCCACTGTCCACCTCATGCTTGCCTCTAGCAGCCTACCAATCTTTCTGGCTGTGACGGCTGTGTGCCTGTTAAAGGTGGAGAGTGTGGATTCCAGGCAGTGTATGGACACAAGTAGAGTAGAGGAGTTTTAGAGGGAAATCAACCCTATGACAACATTGTCCTGATTAATTTCTCAATAGAAACAGATAAGGGATTGTAGTAAAAGTATTGGAGTGGGGAGAGGGGTTGAATGTTGTATTTCATTTATTTTCCAATGCTATACCCTCCTTAACTTGCACGACAGCTGGATTCTCGGTATATCACAGGATCACAGAATCACACATAAAAGCTATCTTGTCAGGCTTCTTGTGTCCGAGCCACCATGTCGCGAACCAGAGAGCCAGAGAGGTGATTGTTCGTTCAAAACAACAATGGCGGCTCCTGAAAAGGTTAGCGTAGATGCTACCGTAGCATCAGTTATATCAGAACTGGAGAGTATTTCTTCATTGAAAGAAGAGCAAAGAATGAGTTTGATAGACAGATGGTTTATTCAATCACCTGCCAAGTATTTTTTTGGAAGTGCCTGCCATTTTCCAAACAGTTTACAATGTAGGCTTCTCAGATGGTTCTGTGTAACAAACCATCAGGTTCAGACCCGCCACAGGATTATTAATATCTGATAGCTAAATATTAACATTTAATCTAAACGGGAAGCTTAAAATGAAAAATTAATCCAGATACTTTAAAAGTCACTTTCCTGCTCTCTCAAAAAAGTATGACCTTCGGCAAAAAGATACAATACTACATTCACCCTTTTCTGATTTTCCTTATTCCGTAATCATTTTCGTACAGTCCCCAAAATAACATAATGCAAGACTTTATCGATTAGTGGATCAATTGTCATTCTTCTTTTAAAATATATCACAATAGTTTTTTCGAATTTAGTTTTATGGCATTAAATTACATTTATTTTGAATTTTGGAGGCTGTGAAAATTGTCTGAGAATCCTAAACCAAATTCTGAAAATCCATATCCTTATATATAAATCCATATATTCCAACTCGACACACTCATTCGCATATCTTTCCCTCCATCTGTGCTCTATTATTCAGAGTGCTAATGTGTAAGGACAACTAGTCTGCCAGACGGAGCTCCGCTCTCTATACTGTTGGGCTTTGACCTTTTTCTTTAAACGCTTATCGTCAGACAACCATAACTCACCCAGCCAGCCATCCATCAGCCTGGAGATGGTTTCAATTTGTCCCAAGATATGCTTTCTTTCTGTTCTGTGAGTCGACTCAGGTCTGCTTATTGTCTTTTGTCAAGTTTCTGACACAGGTTGTGCACAAGATTGAGTTCATAAACTGTGCTGTTCGTGCTTTATAAGTCTGGTCAAGCAACCTTGAACTAGAGAGATGACTGAAGTGGGAAATGGTCATGTCGGCACTCTTTTGATCCCAGAGACTCCAGCCCCTTCAAGACACAAACCTGCATATTAATGGCACTAATCCCCTAAAAGTCATGATTTATTGAATAGCCTATAGCACACATCAACCTGGGGTCATAACTTCAAAGACTGGAATAATAACATTGACTGGTCTACTGGTTTTCATAGAACATATGCCTAGGATTGTAATATGCTTTTTGATCTTGTGCCAAAGCAGAGCAGCACACTAGGAGTGAGAAGGGTTGTCGGGGGGCATGTGTAGGAAGGCCATTAGGAGGTTAACTACCCGGCTAATATAATTTCAACTGTTTAAATTCATGATAAAGGACCTCTGTTCTTTGATGTGTAATTGGAAACACCTGGCAGCTTCTGCCAAGATGTTCATTTCAGTCTCCACGTTTCTAACTACGGCACATAGGAATAAGGTCATGGATTAGTACGTGCAAGATTATCAGCCTCTAGCCTGTCATTACAAAAAAACACAGTGACAATTTGTGATATACCACGTGATATGGTTTGTTGTGATCCTGATATACCTTCAAAAACATAAGAAAAAAGCTGAGTTTTTACGAAATATTCTTGCAATTGTCGACAAGCTGTGAATACTAAATAGCTACAAATACTAAAGCACAGTTATAACTAGCAGCTATCATAGTTACTACTTTAAATGCTAATGCTATAACATGCTAATAATAATACATGCTGTAGTAAATGTAACATTAGCACAAGTAGTCATAGCCTACAGTCAGACGACTAACTCAGGAATGTCAGTTACACAGCAATATCTCTAGCGATAACATCTAAACGTTTGCTAACACTAGCTAACATTAGCTACCATACAGTAAGCTAATAACCATAGCAGACCAAGTTTGGCTATAGAGGTAAAACCCCTAAGTGTTTTAAAATGAGTGTTGTATTGCTTAAAAATGCTAGTTGTTGAAGATGAGAAAAATAATATCTTTAAAAATGTTGCTTTAAATGATGACACCCCATCTCAGCAAGCGGAGTCCTTACACAGAGGCAGCAGCAAAAAATCCAGCAAAACAATTTTAATTTTATTGGATTTAATATAAAACATCAAATATACACTTTATTACAGATTAGGTTGAGTAAACAGTAACTATATTTTAAGGTGTTAATATTTAAGATTAAGATTGTCAACTGGGCATTAGTGAGACTCTCTTTAATTCCATATTATGAAGAAAGTGGTCATTAAACAAGGCATGCAGTGGATATTCACATTAGAAAATGGTGGCTAACATGAAACATGCTCTTAAAAAACACTCTTGAATGAAACCAGCAGTGATCTGCTTTTGGTGACAGCACAAAATGCTGTAGTCACAGTAGGAATGAGCTGAAGGTCCTCAGGCGTCAACAGAGTAAATGAATTACATAAATAAAAGACACAACTACTACAACACATGGAATTTCTGAACATAGCAAAAGCAGAAAACTCTAGCGTGAGAAAATAGTTTACATCTACTTCTGTTGAAATTATTACACTACACAGAACACATGATGCTACATTTTCTTTTAAATAAAAGCCATATTTGAGCTTTTTTCAGCACAAAATATATTTTAAAAAAAAGTCAAATTAGCTGTAGGCTACTCACTATAAAGTCAAGCAGCTTAAAGGAATAGTTTAAAGTTTGGCAAATATGCTTATTCGCCTTCTTTACAAAGTTACATGAGAAGATCGATACCTCTCTCCATTAAACATGAAGCTACAGCCAGGAGACCGTTAGCTTAGCTTATTTTAGCACTAAGGCTGGGGGCAAGGGGAAGCAGCAAGCCTGCTGCCATACAACCACAATGTATTGCTTTTACACTTTTCTTTTTGTACAAGCAAGATAGAATGTGTTAACTGGTTAGTTTTGTGAGTGCTGATCGGCGTATTTTGTTACCTTTGGACAGAGCCATGCTAGCTGTTTCCTCCAAGCTAAGCTAACATTCTGGTGGCTGTAGATTCATATTTAACCAACCCGATCTCACAGAAATACGTGAAATGACCACAACCTCTTAAAACCGCTTAACCATTTAGGTTTGGTAAGCAAAACTACTTGGTTAGTTTTAGATCATGTGTATGAAATAAATGCAAAATTTGAATTAACTTGCGACAAGAAACAAAGTAAGCATCTTTCCCAAAATGTCTAACTATTCCTCTAAAATCAAACCAATAAACTAGTCCATCATACTGTATAAATGGCTTAACTGGTCTACTGAACTGGAAACCATATAAAAACAACATGTTTTGTCTTTCTTATGTTATGCTGCCACCCACAGGATTGACACTCCACTTCCTGTTTGGTAGCTGATCTGATTGACTCGTCCACGTACACAATCCAGTGTGAAGAACACTGCTGTGCCGTTACTAACCTGGAACGATGCCCGCAGGCTAACACTGGCCCAATGGCTTCCCTCGGGCATCTGACCACCCACCTGCTGGGCCAGAGGGACAGGTCGCGCTCCCTCTGCCTCCCGTCCACCAACTGACCCTTCTGGATCACTTCGCCTTAGAAGAGTCACCTTGACCAGGTTGCAGGAGTGAATGAGTTTGAGATCCAGAGCCACACTGGCTGTGCCCCTCTCCCTGAAGACAAAATCTTGTCTCTGATCTGTGGTTGCCTTCCCCAGCAGCCCCATCTGGGACACCTGAGCGCTTGTCTGGTGGAAGAACAGCGGCTTGTTTCGAACTGCTCCTGAGGGTAGGCCGGTGTGAGACACGGAGGCAGAAAGAGAGGAAGAAAGAGCAGCGGGGACCCAAACCAGGCTGAGAATACTGATGCCTGTCTCATCGCCAAAGAAACGTACGTTGCACTGAGCAGGAGAGAGGATCTCAAAGCCCAGTGTGTCCCCAGAGCCAACTTTAGCCGCTCCAGACAGAGATAAGGATGTGTCTCGATAATGGACGCCTGGTTTGAAGGTACGGCACAGCTCCACGCTGGTTCCATTACGGTTGAGGTATGCCAACAGTTGGAAGCCCTCACTCACACACGCCTGGCCCATGGAGTACAACGCCTGCTGAAATACAAAACGCACGGTGCCACTTTCTGCAAAACGGATCCCACGGCCATCATGAGTCAGCCCCACCACGTAAGGGTCAGAGGTGGAGGTGGTACGGAAGACTGGGCGATAGTTTGTATGGTAGTGTGCGGACACCATGGCCTGTGCTGTCATGGCAACAGCCCCGGTGTCATGGGAGAGCCAGAGGAGACTGAGTGGAGCTGCTGAAGGGTCGTACAGCTGCAGACCTTCACTGCTTTGGTTACAGTGGTGGCTGGCACTCCGGAGGAATAGGGAGATCATGTGACCCGGGGCGACCTCTGCTACTCCACTGATGCTGACGCTCTGCAGCGACCTTCCCTCCCGCTGCTCGACCCTAAAGCCACTGAGGTCGCGACCCTCAGAGCCGTCTGTGTTGTTCATACGCAGACACAACTGGATGAAGCTTCGACAGCCGTGGCTCACAGAAAGATTCTCATCCAGCCAGACCAGACCGTGCTGCCTAAGCACCAGGCGCCCATCCTCAGCCGACAGCAGCCCTGGATCACCTCTTCCCTGGATTTGAAGCTGCACGCTAGGGAAGGTGTGGGCCAGGACGTGGCCTTTTGCGCCAGGCAGACTCACATCTCCGGTCCAGGACAGAGAAAGGACACTGTCGCCAGCAGCAGCAGCAGCAGGGCCAGAGCAGATGGTGTCTGTGGTGAAGGTACAAGGTGAAGCCACGGGCTCGCCATCACACTCATTACAGGCCTGACACTCATCCATGTCCGAGTTGTAGAAGTAGGCGTGGCCGCACATTCCTGAGCTGGCTTCTCGCTCTGTCATGCCCTGGCACCTGAATCCACCTGATGATTGGAAAGCAAATAGCTGAAAGTTCAAAACTTGTTTCAGAAAGCACTTAAATCATTGTCTCTAATTATAAATAATCTGTTTGTAGTTCAACAAATGGAAAAGAGGGGAAATGTGGGAATGTTTAAGAGACATTAGAGTTGTAATCAAATGCAGGCAATGTTGACAAATGTTCTCAGTAATTCATGTTACCTGGAGTATTGAGACACTTCTGTCGATCCCCACACAGATCAGCTATTTCAAGGCATTCATCTCTGTCCTGTAATGACCAATAAATCAACATTTTGATTCCATTTCAAAGCAGCCATAATGAATGCTTAATTGGTTGTGAACCCACAGAAAGTTACCCCACTCTACGTCTTTCAGATCATTGTTTTGGTTTTGCAGCCACAACTTTATTGTTTTGGTTCACTCTCACCCCCCTTTTAACTTTATATTTGGCAGAAACCCAAATTCCTGCACAGTACCAAACTGCATACACACAAAGTCTCCTGCTAGTGTTTTTCTGTCTGTCATGACAATTCTACTTCAGATAGTATACACATCTGCTATAACTCAGGGACCCACCAACATGGATGCATAATAATAACTGGTTACCGGATCCCAAAGGTTTACTTCCGTGATATGCGGCACCACTGAATATGCGCAGTAGTGTCCTGCTCGGCCCATACACTTAAATTGTGGTAACATCACAGGTTTTTAAATCGCTTTTCTCGTTTTTCAAATATAAAAAGTCATTGTATAAAAAAAATCATAATAGAAAGAGTCATAATAGAACTTGTTTGAAGTGTGAGGTTTCCTGGCAACAGTTTTACAGACGTCATTTTTACAATGGTGGCCTATTGGAAATCCTTTCTGGGCCGCAGGAGGGATTTTTCATTGCAATACCTCTAGTGGCCACTGGACGAAACTGGCTGCAAGGCTGAGCCCATTTCCTGGTGCCCTGTAGGATGCCCCTCAGGTAGATACAAAATATAAAGGACCCTCTAGGGTGCCCTTAAAGCTGAGAAAATGTGATGCAGTGCCATGTAGGCTGCCCTACATGCTAGAAAACTTTGTGCGTGCTGGTGCCCCTTTTAATTTCTTTCGCCCCTGTCCCTCAGACAACCTGAGTCCGCCACTGCCACCAACACAAGCTTTGTTTTGTCTCCCATGCTTTAAGCTAGTTTTTTTTTCATATTGTATGAGTCCCGTTTATGTCCACAAGTTCAACTGTCATATTTTATGATAGTGCTAACCTGGCAGATTCTGTCTGCATGGACTGAACACTGTGCAACCAGGAAGAAGCCAGCAGGACAGATGGTACATTTCTCACAGTGAGGATGACCGCTGCTGAAGCCACAGTATTCCTCAGAACCGCAGTTCCCACAGGCCAACACGGAGCGACCCACCTGACGGCATCAAACACGTCATTGAACATCACAGTCAGGTCCATATCATAAAGAAAGTTATGTAGAGTAGCTAATCAGATTAGTTTATTTACGTTTCCAATCCATTTAATATATGCTAGTTAAAGTAGGATGAGACAAAGTTTATGACTTACTTAATTACTCAATATTATTCTATGGTGCAGTGTATGCCTTTGCAGCAGATCATCAACTGATATAAGAATTTGAAAAAGAAAAACATTCACATATTCTTGCAAAATGGTGGCTGGCATGAAAATAAAGCCAATTCTGTACATTCCTTTAGTTCCAAATTACTTTTATCGCGTTGCCTTTACTTACAAATTAGGTCTCTAAGGATGGAAACATCTGGTATCATATTGACTGTCAGGTATTGTTGTCCATACACTATATTTTGAACACCCTTGCACACCCTTGATTCCTGATTCAACTTGCAGCTCACCTCCACCACACTGGCCTCCATGTCCACCTTGTGCAGAGAGAGAGCCTGCTGTGCTTGGTGGGCTCTAACCTGCCCACTCATGGTTTCCATGTGACTGTCTAGCTCTCCCTGGAGGTTCTGGAAAGATGTGTGTTTGATGCTGTCCATCATTATGTTATACTGGGCTTTAACCTGAAAAAAATTAAATATGAAAAATACAATTTCAGTGTGATCATGGTAATAATCATTATGACTTATAATATGAACACACAAATTAAATTAAAAAATGTGTGACTATTCTATTCAGCCCCGATTGGTCTGTTCTGTGTATAATGGTCCTAATTTCAACTGGATTGTGGTGCAGAACATTCTCTTTCTTTGATCACCATATGGAAAAGATCGACCACAGGGAGGTCAGCAATATCATCTAACAAAATGAAACTTCTGTAGGTGTTTTTTTTTTTTTTTATCCACCTCATCTAAATAAATGTTTAATGCTTTTCTAATCACTGCCCAGTAACAAAACCACCAACTATCAACATTTCGCTCATTCACAACAGCCTTACTTGCTCCATCTGGTCATGCATTCTCCTCTGCTGCTCCAGTATTTCTCTCTGCTGGTTGACCAGCGTCCCCTGCTGCTCACTGAGGAGCCTTTGCAGCTCCCTGACCTCGTCCTGCTGGCCCCTGAGGGCCTCAACCAGCTTCTCCTGGCTCTTAGACAGCTGCAGCTGCAGCACAAGAGCGTCCTCTGAGGGAAGCTCATTGGTCCCTGTGGCAAAGAAAGAAAAAACTATTACATAGCAATCTAAGTGACTATTATTTTCTCCCTGAGAAGGCATGCAGTTTAAATGTTCTATCCTGCTATTCTGTGGCTAATCACTCACAGACTGATACTGACCTGGTTTCATGTCACATGTCAGCTGTATCCATGCACCACGTTCCGACCCAAAGTCTGGAAGCTCATCCAGAAATTGCGCCGCTCTGTCTGTCACATGAACCGGCGAGTGTCCTTTCCCGTCGTCTCCTCCATGCGTACCGCAGCCGTCTCCGACGCAAGGCTTGGGCTTCTGGCGCATCCGGAGGGGAAGTTTACATCCAATCCCTTTACACTCCCGTGTTGTACTGTCATCACTCGTCGTGCGTTGAGAGACAGTGGTCGGACAGGTCCCACCGGCGCAGCCAGGATGGAACACCTCCGCCGTGATGGTTCTCGGGTTCGTCCTCCTGGTGCCATCCGTTCCCGCTGGTTGCGTAAAGCCTCCCTGCTGAGGTTGGATGATGGTGTAAGGTGCTAACGGCGCGCTCTGGGCTTGGCGATGAGTGAAATGAGCATCCTGTTGGTAACTCGGGTAGACTTGTCCTTGTCTGGATTGTGCAGAGTGGTGAAACTGTCGTCGGGACGCCGCTGGCTCTGTGCGCCCCTGGCAGTGCGCTCCGACGCACGGTCTGCTCCAGTCCTGGCCAGAGAAGCAGCGCGTCCCCCGGCACATCTCAGATACGCTCTCAGCTCCACTGAGTAAAGATGTTACACAGAGTAAAAATATGGTAGAGATACGTGCCATGTTGCAACGCTGAAAGGTAAAAACGGAATCAGGGCAGGGCTGAATGGTGGCCCTTTTTGCGCACCAATCCTTCAGTCTTGTAGATCTTTTTTGATCATCTCTCTGAGAGAAACAAAATCCCTCAAATTAGTGATTGTCCATACATGTAAGTGCCAATTGATCTTGAACAAGGGATTGCCCAGACATCAGCTTGTCTCCATTGCGCGCACCGCAGTTTCTGCCCCCTTTTGCCCCTTCTGGAGATAGCTACGTCTAGCCCACATGTGGCGCTCACTGCTCCTAATTGGCAACAGGCTTTGCTCCTAGTCTTAAATTAACCCCTAGCTTTCCCGGACATACCACTCCACAGAGTCACTGTATTCCTATTGAAGCTGTGCATGTGGTAGATATTTGGACTATTCCAATATTATTTTTATTTTCGCACGCCGGTGTTCACTCATGAGCAGTTTTGGATGCACGGTTACCATAACTTTATCAGAGGCTCCAAATGGTCCAGTGGAATTTTAGATTTGAACTTTATAGGGCTTTCACATAAGTATATTATTCAAAGGGGAAATAGCTCTTTTTTTTCCTTTTTCTTGGCCATTCATTTTGATTACAGGATCAGCCCTGTGGGTTTTTAACAAGCCCTGTCAGAATTAAAATCTCTGCTTTATATTGCATCAAAGCTTTGATCTCTTCTGTAGTACCAGATTAGGGTGCAGTGGTAGGACTCTGTGATATTTTGGAGCTCTCTTGTAAAATGTAAACTTTATTACAGTTTATTGCCTCTCTCATTTCCCTTCCTTGACCCCACATGACTTTGATTAAAGCTTTAATCCACATTAGAAACACTTAGATGTTTCCCCTCTTCTCAGTTTCAGGGCAAAATAGAACTCACCCACACACACACAAACACGATGCACAGACTGACTAAATGAAGTCTGTGCGTAAATCCTCCACTTCTCAAAAGCAGTTTGTTATAGATCATCTGCATATAAACAGGTTTTCTGGACTATTAAAGGACGCATGCACACACATGCACATGTGCAGCCGGTGATAACAGGGTCACACTTAGACATGGTTACTAATTTACTCACTTAGGCTAAAGTGAGACCACACATGATCCTGATTATAGCTACTGACACCAACTCTGTGCTTAAGAAGAAACCTATGAGATGGAACTTCTGAGGCTGTTGATGTCTGTTAGCCATACTGTTTTCGCACTATGGGACTTCACACTCTATCACTGTCTGCACTTATTTATAGTGGTGTTATTAACATCAGTGTCTTGCTCGGTCTGCTGCCACATTAACTGTTTTATCATATTCTACACTGTTGCCAGTATTAGGTACATGTATTAAGTACGCTAAAACCAATGCAGTCTTATACAACAGCCCTTCATGAAGGTTACAATGTTTAGTTTTTGTTAAAACAGTTCAAGAGGTGTTGATTCAACTGTATGATCTTTTTGTGTTTCTATTATTCAGCCTACCCCATTGATATAAATACTAAATTAGAAACACCTTTCAGTAGAACACAATACAATAACAACTGCAGCCTCCAAATTTATCACACAGTTAAATCAGTTTCCCTGCAGAGCGTCAAAGTTGATCTTGTTTTAAAAACAATACTAACTGTAATCTTGTTTCTTTCATCAAACCCTGTAAGTCATTACTTAGTTACATGCTGCATTACCGACACAGGTGTTTCCAGTTATGCTGATTGATTTTCCCTCGTTAAGGCTAGGCTGGTTTATAGTAGTATAGCATTTTCTTTAACAATATAGCAATGCAAAGTTCTTTACATTACATAATAAGGCAGAAATACAAGATATAAAACAAATACAAGGTGACATTAAAAGACACATAAAAATAGGATTTTAAAAAGAGTACTATAAAGTAGAAAAATAAAGAAAAATAAGCTGAAACACATCAAAACTTATTAAGAAAGAGGAGAATAAGAATTACACTGCACTTACAATACAGTGCAAGATATGAATAGATAGATTTAAATTCAACTTTTTGTTAAAACACTGGCAAAGAGATACATGTTTAACAAAAGAGCAAGAGAGGTGTTTATCAATAATGTTTTATACAAGCCCACAAAGTCCTGAGGACCAGTGTAATCAGACAAAATAGGTTGGAACCCCTGCATGCCTCTACCATGAGTGTAGTGCTCCGTGAGAAATGAAGAGAAGAGTACATTGTACATTGTGGTCAGTAGCAACGCAGATATGCAACATAATTAGAAAACTTCACTCTGCTTTACCAGAAATGCAGTTTAATCTACTTCCTGATTTTACAGGAACTTCAGCTAATATCCGCAGAAGCAGTGCAGGCAAAGTCATGTGTACAAGTGGTTAGTTATAGACCAACCGCTGAGCATTTTAGCACTTAAACTTTATGAGGCTCCCATTGTGTGAAAGAGACAGAAAAGGTAAGAACTTTAAATGATAATGAATGTTTTTTATAGACGTTTATTATGGCAACTGTATAGTAAATCAATATAATAAAAATATGCTAATGTTAAATCTAGAATTATTATATGTCTTTCACCCTTCTGCTCGTCCCTGTAAGAGTTAAATAGTTGAGCAGCTACATCAGCTTTGTTTAGGACAAACACATGTCCTCTCACAGCCGCCAATGGATGGTTGTGCAACTAATTAGAAAACAGTAAGAAGCTCTCGACCACAAGAAAAGAGAAAACATGTTGGTTTACTGTCAGCAAGCAATGCTTTCTGATTCCTTTCATGCATATAAGTCTCAATAAATCGCCTTTTGTACTCATGCTTTGGCCCGTCCGCCTGTTTGCCTGCCTGTCTGTCTCCTGGCGTTTTGTTGATGTGTGAGACCACAGCGGGAGATGGCAGAAACAATCTGACATGCCCGATGAGAACATGGAATGTGATTTTGTAATGCATGCTTTGATGAGCACATGCCTGGAATCACTGGCAAGTAGTAGTAATTAAATAGATATACCTATGTATAAGAAAGATGTTACGAAAACAGAAGTTAAGATTGGCTTTCACATATGTGAGACAGAAGTCCTGAGAAGCCACAAAGGTAACGTTCACTTTCGTGATTAACACAATTCACTTTCATATGGAAGCAATACTTAGTCCACTTCCTATTCTACCTCATAACAGATAATGGATGGTCTGTTTACCATTCAGCATAAACACAGAATGAGACTGAACAGCACAGGCAGGACTGTATACTGTAGCCTATGTGTTTCTGTTTGTGTGTATGCACATTGGGCTGCATGTGCATCTATACATATATATCTTATCTGTGTATGAAGAGCAGGACAGAGGCTCCGAATTTATGAATGTCACAAACACCACAGATGAGTTACCGTACACAGGACAGAATATGCAATTTGCATTTCTCGAGGTGCAGCTTTAATGTCTATAGACATTAAACACATATATATACACATTATAGATAATATATCAGCGTAAAGTTAAACAAAGCCAAACAAATGTCTGCTGTGTTCGTCACTTATTTAGACTTACCCAGATTTTCACTTCTGACGATTTATTCACTCTTCCTCAGCTGATATATCACAATGTAATCCAACGCTGTCTTAGCAAGTACTACGAAAAATAAAATAGGCTGAAAAACATATCATTTTAAAGTTGCTATAATCAATATTCTTACATTAACAATGGATCACATGACTATTTGTATTTAAAAGGAGTCACACGTAGTGACGTACCCACAGAGAATTATCACCCAACTCTGCAGCTTTACTGTTTTAATTCACTCTCACCGCTCTAAAAGCGACGTTTTCAGCAACAGCAGGCAGCTGTTTTCAGCGTTAAAAGCTCTGACAAACCCATTGTACACTACCTGTCCACCACCAAACACATTTTCACTCTCAACTCATCAAATTGGTAAGGACCTCTTGGCATTTTAACACTCTGGTTATCCCTTTTGCATCAATTTTACAATGTGCAGGGTATGGCAACACAAACTTGATTAGGTTTAGGAAAAGATCGTGGTTTCGGTTAATACAAGTACGTTATGTGTTACGTGACTTACCGACGCAACGTTAGTTAATTATGTTACATTTGTTAAAATGAGTCAACGTTTCCTTTAGGTTTCACACAGTACATGAACAGTAGTCTCCTGTGTGAAAGTCCAGAGTTTGTTTGACCCATCTATCTATTCACCCTGACCTCCTCCCTATGCATAATTTGGCACTGTTTATATACGCCATCTCACAGCTAAAGCTTGTGCGTCGGTATCAGATGTTGAGGGCCACTGACCAAGCTGCCATATTTGACGAGTTGGGAGTCAGAACTTGGATAGATACAGTTAGCAACTAGCTGGTGAACATAGTGGGACATTTAGCAGCTAAAGAATGAGACATTTCCCTCAGGAGTTAGTGGATACCAAAACAGAGCTAAAAAGAGAGAATATTAGACTTACACTCATCAGGTGGCCAGAAACAATCTAAAAGTTTTAGCTAAATGTTTTGGTTGTATGGCCACAACTATAATAATTGTAAAAATAATTGTCTTTGACCACAGTAGGCAACTGTTTTTGCCAAAAAAAAAAGCTCAGATAAACACTACTGAAAGCTACCTGCCCAGCAGCAAACAGAAGATAAACACAGTTAACAACTAGCTGGTGAGCAGTTAGCAGCAGAGATTTTCCTCAGGAGTTGATGGAGACCAAAAACAGAGCTAAAAGAAGAGTGAATTTTGGACTTACATTTGCCAGGTGGCCAGAAACACAACGCCAAAGGAATGCTAATGTTTCCTCATGTCTGCTGGATGTGTAAATGAACTCTTTGCTAACGTTTTCATCATTTCAAGTTAAAAGGTGATAAAATGTCAGTGTTGTGTATTTATAGATTGTTTCTGTTGACCCCAAGTGGCCCAAAAAATCAGTTAATGCAGGTTTAGCAAGAAAACAAGAAATAAGGATTGGCTTTATTTAGTTGTATTTAGGATCAACAAAATAGATGTTGGAGCCTCTCCCAGCATCTACTGAGCAGAAGGCAAACTGAACACAAGTTGAGCGTGGTTATTGAATTACAGAATTAAGCAACATAAGAATTTCCAGAAAAAACTTAAAACAAAGCATGTACAATACAAAATGTGATTTCTTTCTCATATAATGAAGGCCAGAGGTGAGACGTTTTTAGCACATAGGGAAACAGACACATGAATACCATACCATTTTGTCCGATTTTGTAATAATTATTAGACAGTTGTTATGTGTGCTTCCAATTATTGTGCTTGTTGTAGGACTGCACCGTGTCCACCTTGTCAATGCTGCTCAATGCATTCCACAATACAAGAGTTATCATTAAACTTCTAAAAATGTAAAGTAAGAAGTTACCCACCAATACTGCCTCTACATTTGTCATTTCCTCTGTTTCTTGTTTCTATGCATGCTGCTGTGGCTTTACAATATATATCCATATCGGTTGTTATTGATAACCGCACACAGCAATGGTCTCAAAGAGTTGGCAAGAAGTAGAGTTCATTCTTCAGTTTGCTTTTTAAGCCGCTCCACATGCGAGATGCATTTCTGGCCCTATAGCTGCCAAGGTGCTGCCTCCATATGGACAAACCCAGACGCTGAGTTCCACAAAGTTTTGCCTGATAAAAATCTTTGATCTCAATGAAGCCCCTTTTTTCCAGAAATTATCAGCTATTAGTGCAAAAAAATTTGGGTTTGAACTGTAACCCATAATTCACAGATTACTTAGTGATTAGGCTCATAACACCTACACAAGACCTTTCAAATCACGCTAAATGAATCTTTGATTTTTAGTTAACAAATCTTAAGTGAGGAGTCTTCATATTAAGATATTTTGCCATCATCTCACATGGTGTCTGTCAGCAAAATGAGACAAAGGAATAACCAGTGAATACGTTTTAAAGTAACCAGTGAATACGTTTTCAAGTTGAGTTTATGTGACATTATTTCTGAACTCTATGTCCTGTAAGTGGAACATGGACCCAAATGATTCAGAGAAAATTATAAAATCGTGTTCAGTAGGGCATGTTTGCTCTCTCCACCTGTGACATATTTCACAGAGTTAGGTGAATTTAGCACTATATCCCCCAGCACCTCGCTCCACAGTTTATTGAAGACGAGGTTCATGGGTTTGCGGGATGGTGATAAAAACAACATGTGCGACTTCACAGCCAGAGCAACATGGGAACCATTTTAACCTGCCACACACGCTGCTTTGTCACTTTGTGGAGAAATGGCAATGGTATTCCACTGCAGTGATCGTGACTTTGAACATTTTTAGAAATAGAGATCACATTTCTGTTTTTTTCTTTTCTGGAGTTTAAATCTTTTTGCATATTGTTTATCTGTTTTTACAGCTGTGACAGACATTTCCAAACTGTATATGTGTATGGGCATGCATGTGTCGAAGAGTGTTTGTATCTCCATGCCACAAAAATGTCGTTATGCAGGAGTTGCTGGCCCTATGCAGGCCTTCCAATAGAGTGTATATCCCAACTTTTCCGCTTGCTGCACGACAAACTATTCAAGAACTGGTGCCGTTAGAAACTGAATTTAAACTGAACTGAAATTATCCAGCGTTTTTCAGTTCTGCTGTAGTCTCCTATAATCTACTTTCTACATTGTGTTTATTTGTACTGCTGCTAAAATGCTTTGTTCTACTTTCTCAGATGGACGACATAGATGTCATGTTCAGTCACCTGCTTGGAGAGATTGATCATCTCTCTCAGGTGAGTCGTACAGCAGAGCTGTGACCGAAATGCTAATGTCAATGTGATAACATGCTTACATTAGCAATGCTAACATGCTGATGTTTAGCAGGTACAATATTTACCAGATTTACCATCATAGTTTAGCCTAACATTTGCTAAGCCTTAATTCTTAAAAGCCCAGCAGTGCATTGATGCTACACTAGACATGAGACATGAGTGAGTGTGTGTGTGTGTGTGTGTGTGTGTGTGTGTGTGTGTGTGTGTGTGTGCGTGTGTGCGTGCGTGCGTGCGTGCGTGTGTGCGTGTACGTGTGTGTGTGTGTGTGTGTGTGTGTGTGTGTGTGTGTGTGTGTGTGTGTGTGTGTGAGTGTGCGTGTGCGTGTACGTGTGTGTGTGCGTGTGTGTGTGTGTGTTACATCTGACATCGACATCTGACTGATTGGGCTGTCTATTTTCCAATAACACTTTGATATTTATTCTCAGAGGTGGCATAAACCAAAATATACCGACAGCACCAAAATGTATATTGTCACATTGTCTACTAAAGAAATGTCCAGGACGATAGTCAATAAATGGCTGTAACTCACTGAGTAAAATGTGTGTTTGCACTAAACTTCACATGAAGCTCTAAAACACCTAAATACAATGTTTTACACTGAAAAAAATAAAATGACTTGGTTGACTATGGAGTTATTCAACAAATAACAATTTTTTCTTCACTAGGAGTTGTTTTTTTAATATGTCAATATGGTATGCTCACACAAAGGTAATGCATCATGGTGACTTCACACCGCACCAGAAAGAAAGGGTAGGTTCTCCTGAATCATATGATGTATAGTCTATATCGACAACGTTTAATTTCCGGAATTGTTCAGTTGCCGGATGTCCTTCATTTCGGCCGGTTGTCTGTCACCTTCCGCTTTCTTTGTGTTGGCTTTCTAAACTCTAACTAAATTTATGAGGACTATGGTTAACTGCTCCTCAGTTCTCTGCAGGGTAAATCCAGACATCTGTTGCAGGACTAAAACAATCTTTGAACGTACACATGTTCCACCAAAACAAGTTCCTTCCCGAGGCTATTTTGCAGAGGCACTGTTGCTCCATCCAGCGCTTAGCACCGCCCAAGATGATTGTGATTGGTTTAAAGAAATGCCAATAAACCAGAGCACATTTGTCTCCCATTCCGGAATGCTGTGGACTAGCCAGACCCTCCTCCAAAGCGCTGTGGAGGAAGGTCTGGCAATGCGAGAGTAAATGATGTATCACACTTGATACCGACATAAAGAAAGAATTAGTCTAGATGCAGGCTTCAGTTAAGTTTTTAAGTTTTGGTAGATCGTTAGTAAGAAGCCTGATGATAGCGCTGTGAAAAGTAACGGGATCACCAAAGTAATTACAATTTATCCTAATGTATGTTTATATGGGGTTTTGAGATAATTCACTCAAAATCAAAACTGTTGAGCTTTTGGTGGTGCTTATGGAAAAATCAAGGGATGGTCAGTCATTAGGATTCATCCTCTGAGAACAATGAATGTCTGCATGAAATTGAATTGCAATCCAATCATCCAACAGTTGTTGAGATATTTCAATCTGGGCTGAACTGGTGGACCATCCGACCGCCATTGTCGTGCTTATCTGACAACACATTCCATTATGCATTAAAGTTCATCTGGTATTGTGAGAAGAAACATTGTGATATCAAACAATCTTTGGTCGCATTCTTTCTCAAAACATGACCAGATGAGCTGAGACTCTTCTCTGGTCGACTATTCCCATCAGAGCTTTTGAAGTAGGAACAGGTTACAAGAAGTGAATCAGACAAATCACTTGATGTTTACCTCACTAAACTGGACATTATCTGATTACACATGACAGTATTTGTTTTGAAACTGAAGCAAGGGACAGAAAAATGCAAGGCAACGCTGAGATGTGAAGTCATTGCATCTGTATTGGACCGTGGGTGATCACTGCAGATTCCCTTAAGCACACATAAGCTCATCATATAACTGCGGCTGGCCAAGAAAAACATTACACACTTCTAACTGATGCAACCTCAGCCTGAGGCTCAATTCTATATTGCCCATTTTCAAATCTCTTTATGTAAGCTAAATGAGCGCAGCCCTGAGAATGGGATCAATCTGGAACATTACATCACCAGTACCAGAAAAAGCCTTTATATGTCACCTTGGCATGCGTCCCTTTTGGAAAGCCATCACAGTGACAAACACCACTCCACAGACTATTACAGAGTTAGCAAGAAACACATTCTGATTAAAGCATTGATCCTCTCAGAGTCTGAGAAACAAAAGGATTTAAAGTGATTCCACTCATTGCCTTGATTGGGTCCATTCTCTGCTCTCCTGCCTTAAAGCCAGAAAACAAAAAGGGGTGTTTTTTTACCCCTGACTTAAGGAGCTTGGAGGTGTCACTTAAGCAGCAGCTCCAGCATGACGACATGTGTTTTCAGATACAGTCATCAGGGTTAACCTGCATGCTCGCGGGAATCATTTTGTGTACAGGTTGGCAGTCTGCCCAGCTTGTTTATAGAATAGGATTGAGCCTGTAGAGACGTATGTTAATAATTAATATACAGTATATGCAGTCTGGATATCAGCCATTTTCCTCGTGATCTTCAAGTTCTTTAACAGGGACACCAATTCACCAGAATCTGGATGTATGCACCGGATGTACAGCTTGTTCCAAACAGTTTTGACAAATTCGTTTTTCTTAATGAGCTGATGTTTGATTTATTGATTATCTTTGCAGAAGCTAAGTGCAATATGTTCTCCATTTATGGTACAGCTTGAAAACAGAGCATGATCAAATGCAGGGAAACAATCACTGATAAATAACAGACTTGTGCAACATATTTAAACAACAGTTTAGAGCAGTTCAAGGACTCATATGGCTGCTTGGATTTTTGGGCGTCTCTTTTATTACAAGTGTTATCTGAAACTAAAAAGTTTCTGTCAAATGACGTGACTTCTGTATGAAATGTATTTTTAAATGTCCAATGAAATTGTATAAAAACATTTCACAATATACAACTGTCATTTATGGGTGTGGGCCAGACAGTGGGATCCCGGTGCTGTGAGATTCCTGTGAGTTAATTTACCATCTCATTGCTTCGTTGCAGAGTTTAATGCCTGCAGCGGACACCGCAGAAGTGGACCCTGACTCGCAGGCAGAGAGAACCTTCTCCATTGGCTTCATGGACCTAAATGGTAAAGTGCTAGTTCAGGTGATGATGCTCTCATTCAAAGCAGTAGATAAAGCTTCACTTTCTACATAAGCAATGTTACACAACCAAGAGTCACACTGCCCTGAAAGTGTGATGTAGAAGGATGCAAGTGGGGAAAAATGTGAGGCGGCCTTTATAAGAGATAAGGTTTCTGTTGGGAGACGGGGAGTGACTGTTTCTTCTTGTGCCAAACGGTCATGCCAACCTGTAGAAACCAGGAGGGATAAAAATGGAGATATATAAGTTTGGGAAATGAAGGATAAGTGGAAGGTTAAGGCACAACTGTTTAAAAAGAAAAGGCATAAATAAGGATTTCAAGTGGTTAGGACTATGAATAAATTAGCTAAATAGACTATTTCAATTATGAGGAAAAAACTGATGTTGTGCCTACAAACCAAGCTAGTCTCTTTCTTCAACAAAAGTGAGATCTAGCTTGGGGAACTTATGCCCTTTCTTGCTAAGAGTGAGAAGATTGATACCACTCATTAAATATGAAGTTACAGCCAGGAGTTCGTTAGCTTAGCGTAGCATAAAGACTGGAAACAGGGGAAACCGCTAGCCTGGCTCTAAAGCTCTTGTCGTCAGTGTGAGGTTGCCAGGGATTGAGCCTGGACCGGCACTTTTACAAGGCCGCTTCTCTAACCTTTAGGCCACAACTGCACCCTTATCTCCTTACAGAGTGTCTTAATGAACTGGAGGACCACGACCTGGATGCTCTAGTGGCTGACCTCGGATCAAAATCAACCCCCTCAGAAGAGAGACTCCTCACAAATCAACAGAGCAACAGCTGTAAAGAAAATCAAATAGCAGCGTCAGCCATGACTCAGGAACCTGAGCCAGTAGCTGTTATTCCTCCACAATTGAACTCTGCTAAATCCTCTGGAGGGCTGCAGATGGTAACCTAGAATCTGTCACTGATCATAAAAAATGAAGTTGTAATTTTGTGAAAGATTTATATCTGATTACCTCCTCTTATCATGCATCCAGAGCGAACCTCAGACAAAGGTAGACAAAATCAAACTGGCTCTGGTGAAGCTGAGAGAAGCCAAAGTGAGGAAGGTAAAGCCAGCAGGTTTTTGAGTGTGTTTCTTCACCATGCAGTCACACAGATAAAGTTGAACCGAGCTTGCTGCCTCTCCTAGTTAATAGTAAAGGTGCTGATGAGTGATGGCAGCTCCAAGACACTGATGGTGGATGAGAGACAGACGGTCCGAGAGGTTTTGGACCAGCTTTTTGAGAAGACACACTGTGACTGCAGCATCGACTGGAGCCTGTGTGAGACCAACCCTGAGCTGCAGATTGGTGAGATGAGCACGCACACATGCTGCACATGCAGGCAATAAAGCACATGCTAAAGAAAAAATCATCAACAGAAGACATTGTTGCACATGTTTTCTCATCATTTCAGAAAGAGGCTTTGAGGACCATGAAAACTTAGTGGAGCCCCTGTCTGCGTGGACTCGCTTCAGTGAAAACAAAATCCATTTTGTGTCGAGACCTCAGAAGTATGTGATGTTTACAGAGCCTCAAGTGAGTACGAGCAAGTGTTTCCTTTTAGCCAAAGTTTTATTACACAGTTTAATGCATAGTCAGTATACTGAACAATGCTATTCTCACCCTGAAGGTATTTTACATGTGGAAAAAGAAGAAAGAATGTTTGAGTGGGATTAATGAGCAAGCCAAACAGATCTTACTCAAGGTCAGTAACACCAAAGGTTCTCAATCTTTTTTCAACCAAGGACCCCTTACATTATAGAGAATATACTGGGGACCCCCTCATGTGTGTACAGTGTATGTCCCATGGAATAAATTAACGTAGCCTATGTTTCACACTTCTTTAGTCTTAGTTATGTGAAAGAACAACACAAGATAAATGTATTAGAAAGATATTAGACATGAGAGTAATAGATTTGTTAGATTAGAAAATCTATGAATTATTTTAGATTGAAAATTGAAATCTTTGTTGAACTATGAAGACTTTTTGTAAAAATAAAAATTAAAAAAATTGTTTTACATCATGATACTTTAAATGAATGAATCTGAAAACTTTTCACGAACCCCCCCGGCAAAGTGCCACAGACCCCACTTTGAGAGTCACATAGAGATATACAGTACCGTGCTCACACCTTACCATATTACTGAAACCATAGGTCAAGTTGCTGTGTGTCATATCACAAACTGAAAATGGTTGGAATTAAAAAATGTTTTTACATCCTACATCCAAGTGCTGGACATTGTTAGGCTTAGTATTTTATCAACAATGAATAGCTCCATGGTAAATGGCTATGTACTCCCTGCTGAACTTCAGTGAGGATGTAAAGTCCTGGATGGCAAAAAGCTTCCTACAGCTAAACCAGAATAAAACTGAGGTCTTACTTTGACTTTGATCTCTATCCTGTGTTAATGTCAGATTTGCATGTAATCTTTGGCCCTGCAGGAGCATTTCGGAGGTTCCACTTTGATTGTTCCTGATCTTCAGGGCATGCTGTACCTAAAGGAAGATGGGAAAAAACTTTGGAAACCTCGCTACTTTGTGCTCCGAGCCTCAGGCATCTACTATGTACCTAAGGGAAAGACAAAGGTATGACGGATCATATACGAAAACATTCTACATCATATTTCATTTTTAAATGCAGGCGTGTTTATGGTGCACTGTTGACACCATTGTTGCTCTAGAGACAAAAGGTAGGTGACAGATTATATTTAGCTATTTAGCGACCTGTGTGGGCGAAACCACCTCCCATACACAGTTCAGATTGGTAAATACTCAGTTATGGTTATGTTTCATGAGGTGATTTTTAGCACCAGGCACAAAAGAAAAAAGACAACCTACTTTATTTGCATCTTACTCACTGTCTTAGAGTGGTATCAATCTTCTCATGTAACTCATGGTAATAAAATGGTCAACTGACAAACTATTGCTTAAAGGATGCATCTGCACAAATCTATATTCGCAATGTTGAAAAATGGTGTCAGGTTTTTAATGCTATTAACAACTGTCCAGTTGAAAAGAACATTAAAATTAAAAACTGGGGCGCTTTACCACTGGACCCCCAGTAAAATGGCCAAACTAAAACTTAAGGACAGTAACATATGTTGGAGGTGTGAGAAGGAAGTGGGTACTCTGGTACACATGTTGTATTCTTGTGAAAAAAATGCACATTTGTGGGATGGGGTTGTTACCCTCTTGAATGATATATTCGGACTACAACTCACCAAGACCCCAGCTCTGTGTATTCTGGGTCTGCTGCCAGACAATAACACTCTGACCGGAAGACAAAGACTATGGATACGTCTAGCTACTACAACAGGATGTAGAATAATTTTGAGGCACTGGAAGTCATCTACTCTGTGTTGTTTTAGGGAATGGGCTGAACAAATGACAAGAATGGCTACGTATGAGCGAGTCACTTACAGAGTAATGGGGAGAGAGGATATCTTTAATCAGGTTTGGGGCTCCTTCCTGATGGCCAGTGTTGGGAGTAACGCGTTACAAAAGTAACGCAATTACAGTAATGTATTCCTTTTTTCTGTAACGCAGTAATATAACGCATTACTAATTAAATTTCGGTAATATTATACTCGTTACAATCTCAGTAACGCGAGTTACAATGCATTTTAACGCAACATTTAGTGGTGCATTGTTTTTTTTAAGAATTTACCAACACCGCGACACATTTCTTCACAGGAAAAAAAAAAAAAAAAGCCGTATTATTTTCCTGTCGCTGTATTCGATGGTTGAGATGACTGCAGAGACAGATACATTTGCGAGATGGATATTATTTTCAGGAGTTATTACGCTGCGTTGAAGTGAGCTGTCCTGTTTCTGTTCCCGTGGTCAGAGCCAGAACCAGAGACGGTACGGGCAGCATGTATGTCCCAACAGGTGACGGTACGTCAGCGGCTGACAGATATAAACATGTCGGGAATTAATGTTGAGGCTTGCTACACGTAAATATCATAGCATTTTATCAGCCGTGGAGAGTAACTCTGCCTGTAGTGGAATGGCTTCTAATGACGACCAAAAGCGCTTGTCTTTTACTGTGACCATTTACTGTTCAATATGTTGCAGTTTTACAAACAAGAAAGTGAACAACTGTTTTACAACAATGCCATACTTTTGAGTATTTTCATTTTCTCCTACTTGCCTATTATATGTTTTACTTATCTATTTTGTATAGCTTTAGTTACTTTGCATATTTATATTAATTATACAAAATATAAATAATCTATGATGTATTAAAGTGGATAAAGACGAGACTTTATTGATCCGGTGGTGAAATTCACAAGCTAGCTGCCAAATCAAACTTCCCCTGTTATTTTGGTGAAAGTAACTCAAAAGTAATGCAAAAGTAGTGTAACGCATTACAATTCAGAGACAGTAATATTGTAATATAACTAATTACTCTCAAATGACAGTAACTAGTAATCTATAATGTATTACATTTTGGAAGTAACTTGCCCAACACTGCTGATGGCAATAGATGGGTTGTCTGTCTGAATATAACAATCTGATCCAATCCAATATAGCGTTTGACTGGTAGAATAATGTAATGTAATGTAAGGCAATTGAGGTTGTTGTTTGTTTTGTTATCTATTGTTTTTTTTTTTGTCTTTTCTTTTTTCTGTATTCATAAAACGGGACAGTGGATGATATCGATGTCTTGTTAGTTGTGATGGTGACATAGGTTGTACTGTCTGTCAAAAATATTAATAAAAAAAAAAAAAAACTGGGGCGCTTGGGTAGCTCACCTGGTAGAGCGCACGCCCATATACCGAGGTTTCCTCCTCGACGCAGCGGCCGCAGGTTCGCCTCCAACCTGTGGCCCTTTGCTGCATGTCATTCACTCTCTCTCTCTCCCCTTTCTAGTCTTCAGCTGTCCTATAAATAAAGGCCAAAAAAATAATCTTTAATAAAAAAAAACTAGTTAGTTAGTATGGCAGTAGTCCTTAACCAGAGATACAAGAGACTGTTTTCACTGCGTGAACTCTATGATGGCTTCCATCTGAGCACTCAAACGTAGCAGAGGCAGAAATGCAAGAGAAAGAGCCAGAGAAATGAGGATGGACAGTGTGAATTGAGTCCAACAAGTCGTTCTGTCACTGATACAGACGAGAAAAAGATCACCCGTGCAGCCTAACTCCACAAATCTTCCAAGGGGGAGAATAGATAGATGTTGAACTGTGCAAAGCAGATGTGCAAATCACAAACATAAGAGTGCTGCAGGAATCATCTGAGGCCAAAGGACACATGAACGAAGCAGAGGAAGATCTGGAAAGGATAGTTCATTAGGCAGGGGAAAGAGGAATGGCCAAATCAGACAGAAAAAAAGGTTTTACAGCAGTCTGAGGTGGACCTACTTGTAACTACAGTATGACAAGACTTAAGACATAGACACAGAAGCTACTGTCATATAAAGAGAGAGTAATGGAGCTGTTATCAAATAAGAAATAAAGTAGACAAAAGTGTGAGATAAAGTCAGAAAGAACCCTGAGAGAGTATAATAATAATAATAATAAAAGAGAGAGAAGTCAGAACAACAGTCATCCTCAGCAGCCGGGTCACTTCCACTTCTACGAAGCTTCCCTTTGTAGTTTCCAGTGAACAGCAGCATTTTTGTCAGTGTGGTTCAATGTGTGAACATGATGTGTTTCTGCTTAAAGTAAAAAAAAATGGAAGGAATGTTAAAATGCTGTAGAAAGAAAAACAAAGTCTTGAAGTTATAAAGGCCTGGCACGGAATTGTTTTCTTGAAAGAGTCAATTGAATTCAATTTGTAATACCTACTTACAATGAGATTAAGAACATTTATTTCTTATTCACAACATGCTAAAAAAGACAAAACAATGGCTCTGCTGTGCACAGCATATTTTCAGAATAACTTATTACCATATATGAACACCTATAGTTAAGCAATAAATATGTTCTCCATTATAAGATTTCTACCTGTCAGTGTGATTATTTGCTTTTTTTTTCTCAAGTCCTCCAGTGATCTCGCCTGCTTTGTTTGCTTTGAAAAAGTCAACATCTACACCACCAACAACTTCAAACAGAAATACAGAGCTCCCACTAACTTCTGCTTCATGCTAAAGGTAAGCTTAATAGACGGTTATCGACACTGAGTGAATTAGAAACTTGGGAAGGATCATCTGAATGAACAAAAAAAAAGTTGTGATCGTAGACACTTGAAGGATCTATTGAAATAAGATTTGTTTTCTTTCTGACAGTCTCTCCGTAACATTGTCAGAGTTGTCTCAGTTCTAAGTAAAGCTGTTCTTATGCAGTATGTTGACACTACACATGCTTGGAGTCCCATGCGGTTTAGATTGTCGATGCATTTGAGAAGAGAGAGAGAAATGGGATGGAGGAGAGTGGGACAAAGTGTAGGCTGGTGGTACTGCTGGTGGTGGTGGTGGTGGTATGTGTGTGTTTGGAATTGTTCCATATAAAGGACATGCAGGGTTGTATCTCTGCACTGCACAGACTCGTATTCCCAGCAGGGATCCATGATGCTCTCAGAAGTCGACCTAGTAACTAGTTTTTGGGTTTTAAAAAGTCCAGAGTTATAGCTGCTGGTTAGATATCACATCAAAAAAAAGATACCCATGAGCACTATTTAATGACACTAATTCCACTAACTATATGCTACGTACTTTCCATACTTCACAACAGTTTAGTTAAATCAAACATGAGCAGAGACTGAGTAGAAGGCTGAATATAACGAAAGCAGGACTCCACACAACTCTACTCACACTGCAACAGATAAAGATCAAGTTGTTAGAAGACATAAAAAGGTGTCCTTGGCAATGACAGCTGATCATGTTGAGGGGAAGTAAGATGACTGAAGAAAAACCAACTAACCTCAACTTCTTTTCCCCAATTTGACCTTTGACTACAAAGTGTATTTCTGACAGCCTGTTGCCAGCCATATGAATATGGTGTTTGCAATGACTGTGCTGTTGTTTAGCTAATAAAACAAATATAGTCACATCTAGGATTTCCAATTCCAACTACCACATTCCCAGTGAGAAACAGATGTTTGGTCCTGTTATATGGTCATGCTTCGCAGTCCACAGTGCACCAACAGTTTGGTATCAGCTGCCCTCTGCTGGCTCTAATGTGTACTACAATATAAACTGGTAGCAGAGATGCAGCATTTGTATTTAAAGGAGCAACCGATTTTCCCTCTGAGAAAATTACCCCAGTGATGTCATAGGAATGTCATCAGGATTATCTCAGCTTGAGTTTTTGAGACTTAACATTTGTAAGAGAAAGCCTGTGTTACAAGCTAGGGTTGAGGAGTTTGGAAGACATGAGCATTTACCAGGGAGACAGGGTCTACCAAAAAACACCAATGACTTGCATTATAGAAAGTGTAGGATGCCGAGTTTTTGGAGCTTGACCCATACTACGGACTGAAAGTCAGGATATTTCGACCTGTGCTGCATCAGTTTTGACCATTCTTTTTTTTTTTTTTAATATGCCTTAAGTCCCACAACTTTATGGAAGTGCAATACTAAATCATGGAAGCGCACCTTTAACATCACTTTACTTTCTGCATGTACTCTATTCCCAGCATCCCTGCATCCAGAAAGAGTCGCACTATGTCAAGTTCCTGTGCTGCGACGATGAGCACACGCTGTTGCTTTGGGTCAACTCCATCAGAATAGCCAAGGTCAGATTCAACAATGTCTGTAACACAAATCACTTTAATGTGAGCAGTTCAATTAGAAATCTATTTTCAATTCAGCTTTAAATTTGGGGATTTCATGCACAAACATAGCAAATGTAGACATTTCATCACTGGCAATTAAGCAGCTGTGTGTCCTCTGTCTGTGTTCAGTATGGGACTGTCCTGTATGAGAACTACCAGGCTGCAATAAAGAGAACCTCCAGTTTACAATCTCTCCACTTTGATGCACACAAAGGTGAGTCTACACATGAGAACAGTACTTAGACATGACTTAGATGAATTTGTGATGAAATAATTAAAGTTAACATCCTAAAGTGCCTTAATATGACAATGACATTACTAAGAGGTTACATGTTTTTAGGAAATGTGTGTGTGTGTGTGTGTGTGTGTGTGTAAGGAAAAAGTGCAACTGCTCATTTCAAATGTGTGTAAGTGTGCTCGAGTAGATAATCAATGGTGCTCTTTACTATATGTGTGTAAACTGGATTATAATACATATATTGAATGAGAGAAGTTGAAGAGACGTTATTATCCGTTTCTTAATAAACAAACTTTGCATAAAGAAGCTAAAGGTAAAGTTTAGCTAAATGTGTGTGTGATTCTTATAGTAAGACTGCAGTGACTCCCGAGTGTTGTTAAATGAGGACTATGATCACCCAAAATGCCGTCCTCCAAGCACCGAATCAGCCAATAGCAGGCCTCCACAGGTGGTATATCAATATATTGGGGTATTATTGATAAAAAAAATCTTAAATGAGTTACAGGAAAAAATAGTTACCATTTGAGGTTAGAACTCTCTGTGGAGGCTGTATAAAATGTCTGTATGTTGTTGTAAAACATTTGCATGCATGGCATTTATTCTTAACTCTAAGAATAAAAGCAAAATTACATAATTCTAAAAATAAATCTGATGTACTAAGCGGCTTTATAGCTACTGGCCCAGGTCAGCTTTTGAACAACAGCAATGGACAAAAATGTAGGAAAGCAGGAATACCACTACTAAAACCCATATTCCTGTAATTAATTCTCATTTGATTGTCTACAGGCAAATATAACAGTCACGCCCCTCAGATCAGCCCACAGCCGAGTCCAGCTCCACCCAAAACCACAAAAGTTGAAGACTATCCACATGAGCCACCCCCTGACTTCATCCCTCCTCCTCCTGGACACACGCACGTTTGAGACACAGCTTCGCCTCCTTCAGCAAGCCTGAATTGAGCCAATTTAGCCTCCTATGTGCACACATCAAACCTGGAGCCAATATGTTTCAGTAATGCACACACGTGTTGCATGTCCATGATACAAAATCATTTTTTTTTAATACTTTTATTTATTCCCAAATGAAAAATAATGATTTGTGTTTGGATAACATTTCTGCCACTTATACATTTTCTCACCTGTTCCAGCAGCTTTATGACGCACAAAACACACATTTCTGTCCATTGTTTCAATGAGCTGTTTATTACAAAAAGACTGTACATAAATGAAATGAACACATCCTATGTACAAACTGAGAGAAGACAAATATTGGATTTTGTTCCCATGAACATTTAAGTTACTGATTCCCCCCCCCCACGCTTCATCGTTAAGAAAACACACATCAAAGAAAGGCGCCTTGACCTGTGATGCCCTGAAATGCTAGACGTTAAGTGGTAAACATTACAAAGTCAGTGGTTTTTCTCATGATTTCTTTATGAAAAAAGTATAAATTAATCCTTTACATACAAACTGCTAGTGGACCTTCTTCAGCAGTCCCCGAAACAAAAACAAGTTGAATGCAAAGCTAGAAATACATTAGGTAGAAAAAGTTGTTTTCTCAGAAAAGATTACCTCATGATGGAAAAAATACAATCAAGAATGGGATGTAGTGGCAAATCATTCACTATAATGACATTTCGGTACTTCCATGCTGAATGAATACTGTTCACTTGACTAAGTCATTGACCTTTGCTAGTCTGTGTGAAAACCTGAAAATGTTACCTCTGGATAATATTCCCATCACAACACAAGGAAGTCTGTATCCATTTCAAAATAAAAGTTTGTGTTCAATGCCCGTTATTCCCAAAGTACAAATGATTATGTTTGTTTACGTGACTTGTTACAAACATAGATTCTGAGACAAACATCAGCTTCAATGATATTTGACAGCGGCTTTTACTTGCACCAACAATCACTTTGTAAGAGCAGGCATCTTATTTTGCAAAAGTAGTAGAAATCAGAACAGAAGTCTTCATATCGTTAAAATCTGTTAAAAACCTTGGGATTGCAATTCATTCCTTCACTGCAGTTAGCAGGTGTCACTTATATGTAGCACAGACTTTAATCTGTATATGTGTGGAGATAGACAAAACATACTGTAAGTAGCAGACTGAACCTAGCTTTAGTACATTACTGCAGGGTTGCCTACATTCACTAAAATGCAGAGGTGATTGAAGACGATTACAATCAAATCTCATCGGATGTTCACCCTCTGGAACAAAGTCATGAGACTAAAATCCCTTGGTGCATTTCTACAGTAGGTAGAGCAGTCTTGGTTTGAGGTTGTTTGAGTTGGTGATTATGGTTGAGCACCAATGTAAAGCACCACACCAGCAACCACTGAACGAACGGATGACAAGTGTAAAGGATAGTGGATACTTCTGGAGAGCAACTCTTGAAAATCAAAGCAATGGCAGAAATCATTGTCATCATAGTTGTTGATAACTAATCAGTGCAACTATTCCAACACAATAGAAAACAACATGAAAGCATACAGGTTAGGCCTTCCTCTGCTTCACATCTGGAAGCAATCTCAGAGTTCTGCTACAGTAGCTGGACAGCATCACCGAATATAGTGACAATGATCAAAATGGTATAGTGGTGACTGAACTTAGAAAAATAAATGTTTATACAGGGCCACTTTGCCCTGATAAAGTTAAAATGGCACTGTGAGTGATGAATACAATTAATATTCAAGTAAAACAAATAAAAATAAAAAATTTAACTAGAACTGCAAGCAGTTATGACGGGGTCCAAGCCTCATTGCGCCAGTTGCCCCCGACGCGAGTCGCCCCCGACGACCCAGGGAGTGCACGAAAGCGGGACCCAAAGCGTAACGGTGGGGAGGCAAACGTCAGTAAATATCGAGAGATGTGAGCCACAAGGTCTGCGGTACATTGCCGTTGCAAATATCCCATTAACAGTGATTGAGTAAAAGGGCCATAACTGGTCTACGTTGACTATAGCGCCCCCTAATGGCCGATCTTCGCCAAATTTGGTACAGAGCCTCAGAGCGGCATGCCGAACGAGCATCACAAGTTTTGTGTCGATAAAAAGTTGCAAAAAAAGTCTAGGCAGAAATAGGAATCTCTATATCCGGAGATTCAGCTGAATTCAGGGAACGCGTGGATATGTGTATTTTTAATGTGCGATGTACGGTTTGGGAGTTATAAGGCTAAACGCGTTTTTCTGCTATAGCACCACCTAGTGGTGGAATTTGGTGCAATTTTTTTTTTCTTGCAGGGATCTGGCCCCCCCCCCCCCCCCCCACCATGTACGGTTTAGGCTGTAGCGGCACTTTTAGGCGGAGAAATAATAAGAAATAATAATAAGAAGAAGAAACCTTAGGAAAACAATAGGGTTCCACAGCTCCACTGGATCTGTTCCAAGCCCCCTTGGGCTTGGGCCCCTAAAAAAAGACATCCAATCTTGGCATCACCTCCACTTGACGCTGATGGAAACTCACAGGTGAAACACACTAACTGACAAATGTACTGTACTGGCAGCTTCTCACATTACAGTTTATATACAAGTTAGAGAACAGAAAGAAACTCCACCAGAAAGAAGAAATTGTTGTCTTTTTTTGTAATGCATGCTATACACTCAGTTCACCCTTTTTAACAGCATCTGCACCGACAAAGAGCATAGTAAATACACAACTCGAGGTTGCTTGTGTTCCCTCTCAAACATCTTGTGATATGGACATCAACAGCATTGAACATTCAGTCGTGTCCTAATGCACTTGTTGATGTCTGTTTGTCCTTTTCTGTTTGTTTTTATGGATAAGGTATGATGGGTGTTTTTGAAAGGAGGGAAGGGTTGGTCTGCTGGTCTACAGTGCAAATAAAAGGGTTGGAGCGTCTGCGCTGCATTTTATCCTAAGAATGCTACACTGCCTCATCTATTCATGAAATCCTAGTAATACTCCACTGTCTGGATGTACTGCATATAGGAAATACTTGAAATGTTGGTTGCGCATAAACAAATTGACACTAAATCTAGATTTACTTGTCGTTTGTTGTAATTTCTTGTGAGGCAAAAAGTGATAGTTAAAGTTTGAAAAGTGCTACCGACCACCAACAGGTCTAACAGTGGCAGCAAAAAGGCCTTCATCTCCTCCCTTTCCTCCACAGTGTAAACTAACAGACCCCGGTCCGAAGCTTCAGCACCCTCCTTTGTGCGTAAAAACATAACATTTTTTTTTAAGCATAACAAAACCGTGCAAGCACAAGCTACCCCCCTAACCCAACAGAAAACCATTTGAAAATCCACCATGGCACTTCATTCAAAATGGGAGCTGTATGAACTGCAGTCACTTGACTGCATACGTCTGTACATCTTCACGGTTTTACCTCTGTTCAAAACTGCTGTGCCATTTTGGGTGTTTGTTTTTTTAAATTTTTTTTTTTAGTCAGCATAGTGCATGATCGACTCGACGTAGTTTCCTGGAAAGAGTCCGGTGACGCCGTTACAGACACCTTCAAACCAGCCGTCATCGTTTTTCTTGATTATGTAGATGATGGCTCCTTCCATGAAGGACAGCTCATCCTCCTTGTCTTTGCTGTAGTCATAGATGGCCACAACTGTAAAAAATCAAAGAAAGTCATTATTACAAAAATGGAAACGGACATTAAGTTGAGAGTGTTGGAGAAAAAGAAAAGTCCACCAGAGGGTTGCATTCCCTGTCACCAACCTTTCTCTAAATAAATCTTGGGGGCCCAGTGGGGGTCTCCGTCAGCGTAGGGATCGTTGTAATGAACCACTGCGGCCTCCTCTTCCTCATAGTCCACAGGTGGGGGAGGAGGAGGGGGAGAGGGCTCCTCAAACACACCCATGTCCTCTGGGGGAGGCGGAGGAGGCGGGGCGGGGCTGTCTGTTACTGAAAGAGGACAGACAGTGGAGGAGATGGAGAATCAGAAAGAGGAAAGGAAAATCAAATAGAAGAAAAATTCACAGATAACACTCTGCTGATCTCATCTGTCACTACAGTCGATTTCAAAATGTATCTCTCGCAGCAGAGTGCGTGCTCATATTCCATTCCAAAATCCAATACTTTTTCACAGCCTTATTTATTTATTTTTTTATTTTTTGGCTGGATTGGGTCAGAGTCCAAGATGGCAAAGAAATCTGTAACAATGATTTGATTCTAGAACTATTTGTCAACATCAACAAATGCCAGTGTGTAGAGAAACAATCAGACTATATTTCAATAAAAACTATGTAACATCATTTTTCAGGACTTCAAACTGGCATACATATTGTCAAATAAATTTTTCCATATTGACAACCATCATGCTGACCATCAGAAACCTTTCTGAACCTTCATACTGAGGAGAGTTATGCATTTAAATGTTCACTAGAGGGCAGCTTAGGGTCCTAGCTACAGCCCTGCTAGTATTGCTGTTCAAACTACAACTACTCGTAGCACTATTCATTTGTCGGCCCATAGAAACCAAGAATTTTAAATGGCTTAATAGGGATTTCTTTTTCAATAGACAGCAAGTCATGTTTTTAATTAATGTGTCTCAAAGGGATGTTTAAGATTTTTAAGGCTTCTCCTATTTACTTTACTATGGCCTCCTCTTAAGACATTCACAAAGTTGTACGACTGTATTTTAGTTTTTCCCCTGAGAAATTAGCAGTGGCATTTTAAGCATAAACCTGAAAATATTATACCCCTGAATATTCCCTTGAGTCAGTTTTGTGAAAGAGAATGTGTGTATTTAATTGTACATGTTCTGTATTTGAAGGCTAAAGGTTCAGCCGAAAGGACCCATCATCTCTATCTGCGAGGGGATCAGTGTTTCACTGGGAGTGTGATTTTAAAAACTCGACTTGGTCGAGACTCTCTTTCACTGGTGCGACAGTTTTCAGTCTTTTTGTGCTGGTGATACAAGTGTCCTGTTGGAGCGAGTCTCTCTATACACCTATAAGTCCAGTGACAAAAGAAAAACTGCACCTCTTATCTAACTAATTCATAAGCCTGCTCTTGAATTAAACAAACTGCAATAATGTACTAGAGGACTGTATTTAATGCATCTCTTTAATTCCAATCTGCTTAGATGCCTTTTTTTCCCACTGGTCTAACAACTGACTTTAAATCTGTTTAAGAATTAAGAGCTGAAAATGCTTCACTGTATAACAATAGCTGTCTTGGATTTTATTAGTCCAATCCATTACCCCTTTAAGGTCGGTGTAAACACAGCAAACATTACATTGAGTCTAAGTGTGCTATGTAGTTGGCAATAACTATTTCGTCATACTTACTACCCAGTTATTCTTGTATTTTAAGGTGACCAGATTTCTGAGACAAAATCCAGGGACATTTTCAGCTCAGAAGCGTAAATATCTCCAAAAAAGGTAATTAGTGGGGTAGTTTTTTCTTCATATTTTTGCATTAATGTCACTAGGAAGCATACCAGTATAAATATATATTCATATTTGTAAGTGGGATATACAGTATATTTAAGTAATTGGGATTGTCTGGAATCTGGTAATATAATAACCATTATGGTGGGATACACTGGCTAAGCAATTTACAAAAATGTCTGTGCTGACATAAATAGTTTACATGAGAATACATTATAATTTTGGCCCAAAGTTGGAGACCATGTAGAAATTTTGTTGCAATTTCAAAACCAGATTACCCAGGAACCGCTTGTTGTACCGATGCATGTGTTAAGTGAAGAGTTTGCGAGATATTTCACAGACAGTAATGGGTGTGCAGAGATTTATGCAGAATGCAAATATGATAACATTTCATGTAAGTTCAATGTTAATTTTCTCGCAAACCATTTGTCACAGCAACTGGCGCAAATCTCATTGGAAAGCTTAGATTCTGGTTGAGGTGGTTGTGCCAGACTCACGCCTTTGGCTGAGTCTCTATCTGTCAGAGGGAGAGCAGGAGTGCGGTTGTGAAGAAGTTGGTAATTTCATGGCGCAGATGAACACTTTTGCATGCGCTATATCTGTGTCACATTCTCATTAGGGGCTGAGCCCCCCTAAAGGTCTGATCCTAGAATCGCCCCTGCTGCTACTTCATACTTGTACTCCACTACACCTCAGAGGGAAATGTTGTAATGTTTACTGCACTACATTTATCTGACAGCTTTTGCTTTATTGCTTCATGCTAGGCTTGTTTCTGCAACAGGCTCATTGAGTATCGGATACAGTTAAAACTATTGAGGAAATATTTTCCTTTGACATTGGTCCAGTATTAAACGAGATCACTGCAGTCAGCAACAGCGAAACAAGCTACAATGTAAGTTAATAGGACAATTGTCCAGTTTGTATTTACGTTCATAAAAGTGCTCGTTTTGCCACTGACGGGCTCAGATTAATATTCTGTCTGACAACATTATGGAAAGGATTTCTAAGGAGGTCGATCTTTCTGTTAGAGTAAGATCCTTTTTTTAAAGATAAAAAGTCAGCGAAATTGAGTTTGCTACACCCACCAGACTCCATGTACATAAATAGTAATTTTGGCATCGTAAAATATGGGCATTCTAGAACATCTCTGAGGTCTGAACAGCGCTTGCTCTGGCTTGAGCTTGCGCGTGTAGGGTGCGTGAGTCAGCGCGACTATACGTTTGGTCAATGTTTTCTTTCTTTCATTCCAATTTCGGCTCTGTCAGTCACAGTGAAAACCGGGGAAATTTCCAGGGACAGCTCCAGACGGGGACAGGTCACCGAAACCGGGGACGTCTGGTCACTCTATTCTATTTACATATTAATCCCTGTTTCTGGTGCGTGAAATGTAAAATGCAACACCAGAGGGCGTCTACTGAGAAAGACTTTTGAGAAACTGTCTGTAAAATAAAGGTAAAAGATTGATGGATATATGTTTACAATGTGCTAATCACTGGTTTAACACCATCAACCTGGTTTAAGGTTTAAAGCATAATCTATTCTTTATCTGACTGTATGTCTCTCATCCAGTTGTGTAGCAGTGTGGCAGTCTGCTTTACGTTTGACCAGACACATACAGACAGTTAGATCGCTGCACAGCTGCATTTCTCCAGACAGGCGGATGGTGAATCAGGACATGGCATCAGGTCACATTTCCACTCCTCAGTGGACAGAAAGAACAGGACGCACGCTTTAAGTGATCCATCGCTGTGGCAACAGACAGTCATCCAAAGGGCATGTGCCCCCCCCCCCCAGAGCCCAAATACAGCGAAATAAAAGGTGTGCCGAGTGTAGCAAGCCGCAGAGAAGAGTGTGATGCAGTGTGTGGACTTTGAGACAGTTTCAGAGCATGATGTGATGAAAGGTGTCTAGACATAGGTGATAGACATAACCAGAGTTAAAATAGGTCACATGATCTCAAATCAAGATTAATGTAACACATCTGACGATAAATGTAGCAATCACTTTTTTTTTTTTTTAAATATGTTCTATACGTGTTGTAGCTGTTCTCACTTTATGGACATTCAGTGAAAATTGTGATTTGAGTCAATTTAGGTCATTAAGAGATTTATAATTTAGGTCATTCAATACATTCAGTCCCCATTGTATGTAAGTGTGTTTTATGCACATGTGTGGGAGTGAATGAGTCTCTGAGTAAGTGGACTTGAACGTGAAGAGTCATCTTTATAAGTATGTGATTTTTTAAGAATACATTCCTGAAACCTTTGGACATGCACAGCAAGTATGTGCACAAGTGAGTGTGCACACATGTTTGCATATAATGGGTTTCATTAAACTCATGCATGCATATCTGCTTAACTAAGTGCATGTTTTTGTATGGATTCTCTACTTACTGCTCTCCTGCATTCTGGCCACAAAGCCGGTCAGAGGGATCTGTGGGGTCAGCTGGACCATTGGAGGAGGAGGCGGAGGAGCCACAGACACTGGAGCAGCAACACCCAGAGAGGCAGACAAAGCAGCAGAGAGACAGAGAGCGATGGAGGTGGTGGACAGGGAGACAATGACAATGACGAGGGAAGAGCAAGTACACATAAAAAAGAAGACGATAAAAGTCCAATCACAAAATGGTGAAAAAGATGAGAATAAAAGAAAACAAAAAGCTTGTAAATCAGCGAAATAATGCAGGAAGTATTGCTGAGCAACTCAACATTTCCAATCAGTGTTCTTTTGTGCTGCGGTTTTCTTGCTGGGCTAAAGAGGCATTCATCTCATCTCAGTCTGAGAATCTACCTCATCAGCATCCTTTTTTTTTTTTTACGTCAAAGGCAAAGCCTGTGGCTAGCAATAGGTTTCTGCTACAGTGAGAGAACTGCAAAGCATTACACAGACCCAAAAACATGACAGCGGCAAGGTGACAGCTGTGTGGCAGGAATAACAAAGTAGAGATATGTGATCTAAAAAAAAAAAAAAAAGCATTTACAGGTAGAGCTGCAGCATCTGTGTCTGATCCGACTGGCAATTTCATGCTAAATTAGCATGGTATGTCTGGTCTGGTCAAGTGCAACATTTAGTTCAATCATACCCTTTACTGAATGACCTAGCATATATCATCTCCATCTTCTGCCTCTGAAATGAGGCTTTTTGCTGCATTGTCTTAAAAAAGGAGGTAAATGCATAGACAAACACAGCTGTCCTCACTCAAAGACATGATGTCACACACATGCACGCCAGGTCGGACTCATAAATCACATGTAATGGAAGGGCGTCTGTAATCTCACTGCTGGGCAGTAATGTCCTATTAGTGCGCTCACCGTGCTCTCACCGCAGAGCCACATCCAGCCACAGCTACACCCTGTGAGATCAATGAGCTCCCTCGTGTGCTAGACCTCGCTTTTTGTGCTGTAAAACTTCTATTACATTCATCAGGAATCTTAATGTATCTTTCACTTTAATTAAGTTCCAATGAGTAGACAGACATCACGGAGATCATATGCTGTCCCAGTTAAAGTCCCTGGTTGATGCAGCTCTGCATCATTGTCTCTCTCCTCCCAAACAAGACAGACAGCCTCCTCCTTCTGTGCCAAGGAAGATGCTTGTCCTTTGAGAGAGAGAGAAGCCATTAGAGGAGAATGGCTCAGAGTGATGCCTGCCAAAATTAATTATACTCCTCTGACAGAAAATATGTCCTGGGTTTCCCCTTGTCTAGCAACTATTTATGTGTCTTCTGTCCTGAAATGCCTCGTGCCTGTCTCTCCTGAACAAGAAGCCTTCTCCAGCTGACTAAAGTGATAACGTCATAACTCAATTACAAATGGTAATGAAACACTCTGCACGGCAGTGCTGAGGTGGGAAGGTTTCAACAACCCTGACTTCAGTAACTGTGGTTCATTATTCATTTTCATTAGCATCTGGAAGGACTTGCCCATGCATATCCTTTAGACCCCTAGGACCGTTCTTCAGCAGTTTCACATAACTGTACAAAAGATTGTGGAGTGAAAACACTGAAAACTGCCAAGAATAGATGGTACAATAATACAAGTTTCCTCTATGCTTTATTCATATTTACTGAAGGAGTGGCCAAAATGTACTGTATATGCGTCTTTCATTAGATTAAATATGACTATTCCTACACACCAACCATATAGTAAAGCAGACCATTTATAATATACAAACATACATTGATGAAAAACGTGTATTAAAGCTGAGTTACCGGAGTTCTGTGGGTAGGCGGGGCCCCCGTTGATGTGTGGCTGCTGGGAGGAGACGGAGGGTGCGCGGCGGTAGGTGCCGGTGGCTGACACCATGGAGGCCGAGGAGGTGGTGGAGGAGTTGTGACGGGAGATCTGGCGGGATATGGTGCCAAACTGGGACATGGGTATGGGACCCAAGCCGGGACCCTGGGGCACTGAGGCAGAGGATGTCGC